>NC_045956.1:174094984-174382767 GCF_010909765.2 Amblyraja radiata
CTTGCCCACACCGGCCAACATGTCCCAGCTACACTGGTCCCACCTGCCTGCATTTGGCCCATATCCCTCCAAACCTCTCTTATCCACGTACCTGTCTTACTCTTTCTTAAACATTGGGACAGTCCCTGCCTCAACTACCTTCTCTGGCTGATCATTCCATCCACCCACCACCCTTTGTGTGAATTATCCTTCTATACCAAATGCTACATAAGCAGATTAGTATTAAAAGGAACTGCAGATGCTGGTTTGAAAAAAAAAGACACAAACTGCTGGAGTAACTCAGTGGACACGGACAGGTGATGTTTTGAGTCGGGATTCTTCTTCAGACTGACTGTGGTGGGGGGGAGGGGTGGAGAGAGGAGATTGGGGGTTGAAAGGAGAGGAGGGGCACAAAAATACCCCCGCACCCCCCCCCCCCCAATCAATCTGAATGAAGTGTCCCGACCCAAAATGTCACTTATCCCAAGTTTAGATTAGTTCAGATTAGAGATACAGCATGGAAACAGGCCCTTCAGCCCACCGAATCCGCGCCACCCAGCGATCCCCACACAATACCACTATCCTTCACAGACGAGGGACAATTTTACTTTTACACCAAGCCAATTAATCTACACACCTGTATGTCTTTGGAGTGTGGGAGGAAACCGAAGATCTCGGAGAAAACCCACGCAGGTCACGGGGAGAAGTACAACTCCGTACAGACAGCGCCCGTAGTCGGGATCGAATCCGGGTCTCTGGCTCTGTATTGGAAAGGACTGCAGATGCTGGTTTAAATCGAAGATTGACACAAAATGCTGCAGTAAATCAGCAGGACAGGCAACATCTCTGGAGAAAAGGAATGGGTGACGTTTTGGGTCAAGACCCTTCTTCAGACTGATCTGGCTCTGTAGGGCAGCAACTCTACTGCTGTGCCACCATGCCACCCTCTAGAGATGCTGTCTGACCCGTTGAGTTACTCCAGCACTTTGTGCCTATCTTCGATTTAAACCAGCATCTGCAGTTCTTTCCTAGTCTATCCAGCATCTACTTATAACTCATCACCTTTAGTCCGAGTAATATGGGTGGATGGAGTCAGCGATGATGACGGATGTGACATGAGAGGAGCTAGGCCAGTGGGAGAGGACAGGGAACCGGGGTCTGGTCCATCGTGCCTTCGAGGTCGGCTGTGGGAGGTTCCCACCCCCGGGGACACAAAGGTGGACGGGCGAGGAGAGGGATGTGGGTTCGCAGGTCAAACTTCACGTCCAAGGGAAGGTGGTGGCTGGAGGCCCACAAAAGCCTGGGGCTTGCCTGGAACGGGCACCCCTCATAATGCCCAGAGCGTGGACTGGACTCTGAAAATGGAGCCAAAACGTAGCACCTCTTTTTACTAGTTTAGAGATACAGCACATAAACAGGCCATTCAGCCCACCGGGTCTGCGCTGACCAGCGACCCCCGCACATTAATAACACTATCCTACACACACTAAGGACAATTTGTACACTTATACCAAGCCAGTTTACCTCCAAACCTATACATTTTTGGAGTGTGGGAGGAAACGGAAGATCTAGTAGAAAACCCACGCAATTCACGGGGAGAACATACAAATTCCATACAGACAGCACCGGTAGTCGGGATCGAACCCGGGTCTCCGGCGCTGCATTCGCTGTAAGGCAGCAACTCTACCGCTGCGCCACCATGACACCCTCTCACATGCGGGATCAGTAGACTATTTCTTACACTTGCTAATTAGGGATGTGCTTAGGTGTGGCAACACTACAGGACTGCAAGAAAAGAATTTCACTGTGGGTTTGCACTTCACACACATGATAATAAAAGCACCATTGAGCCATTGATATCCTGGTGAATCTTTTCTGCGCACTTACCAGTTTATTGACATCCTTTCTGCAGCTGGTTGACCAGGAGTACACACAAGTACTTCAAGTGTGGTCTCACCAATGTTGTGTACCGTTGCACCAAGATGTTCCAACTTCTGTATTTGTGCCAAGAACAGACCTGGCATGAACTGAGCACCATGTTATAGGAAAGATGTTTTCAAGCTGGAAAGAGTGCAGAGAAGATTTACGAAGATGTTGCCAGGACTCGAGGGCCTGAGCTATGGAGAGAGGTTGAGCAGGCTGGGACTCTACTCCTTGGAGTGCAGGAGGATGAAGGGTGATCTTATAAAGATGTACAAGATCATGAGAGGAATTTGAGGAATCACCTAATTTGAGGAAGGACATTCTTGCTATTGAGGGAGTGAAGCGTAGGTTTACAAGGTTTATTCCCGGGATGGCGGGACTGTCATATGCTGAGAGAATTGAGCGGCTGGGCTTGTACACTCTGGAGTTTAGAAGGATGAGAGGGCATGTTATTGAAACATATAAGATTGTTAAGGGTTTGGACACGCTAGAGGCATGAAACATGTTCCCTATGTTGGAGGAGTCCAGAACCAGGGGCCACAGTTTAAGAATACGGAGTAAGCCATTTAGAACGGAGACGAGGAAACACTTTTTCTCACAGAGAGTTGTGAGTCTGTGGAATTCTCTGCCTCAGAGGGCGGTGGAGGCAGGTTCTCTGGATGCTTTCAAGAGAGAGCTAGATAGGGCTCTTAAAAATAGCAGAGTCAGTGGATATGGGGAGAAGGCAGGAACGGGGTACTGATTGGGGATGATCAGCCATGATCACATTGAATGGTGGTGCTGGCTCGAAGGGCCAAATGGCCTACTCCTGCACCTATTGTAAACATAGAAACATAGAAACATAGAAATTAGGTGCAGGAGTAGGCCATTCGGCCCTTCGAGCCTGCACCGCCATTCAATATGATCATGGCTGATCATCCAACTCAGTATCCCGTATCTGCCTTCTCTCCATACCCTCTGATCCCCTTAGCCACAAGGGCCACATCTAACTCCCTCTTAAATATAGCCAATGAACTGGCCTCAACTACCCTCTGTGGCAGAGAGTTCCAGAGATTCACCACTCTCTGTGTGAAAAAAGTTTTTCTCATCTCGGTTTTAAAGGATTTCCCCCTTATCCTTAAGCTGTGACCCCTTGTCCTGGACTTCCCCAACATCGGGAACAATCTTCCTGCATCTAGCCTGTCCAACCCCTTAAGAATTTTGTAAGTTTCTATAAGATCCCCTCTCAATCTCCTAAATTCTAGAGAGTATAAACCAAGTCTATCCAGTCTTTCTTCACAAGACAGTCCTGACATCCCAGGAATCAGTCTGGTGAACCTTATCTGCACTCCCTCTATGGCAATAATGTCCTTCCTCAGATTAGGAGACCAAAACTGTACGCAATACTACAGGTGTGGTCTCACCAAGACCCTGTACAACTGCAGTAGAACCTCCCTGCTCCTATACTCAAATCCTTTTGCTATGAAAGCTAACGTACCATTCGCTTTCTTCACTGCCTGCTGCACCTGCATGCCTACTTTCAATGACTGGTGTACCATGACACCCAGGTCTCGCTGCATCTCCCATTTTCCTAATCGGCCACCATTTAGATAATAGTCTGCTTTCCTGTTTTTGCCACCAAAATGGATAACCTCACATTTATCCACATTATACTGCATCTGCCAAACATTTGCCCACTCACCCAGCCTATCCAAGTCACCTTGCAGTCTCCTAGCATCCTCCTCACAGCTAACACTGCCCCCCAGCTTAGTGTCATCCGCAAACTTGGAGATGTTGCCTTCAATTCCCTCATCCAGATCATTAATATACATTGTAAATAGCTGGGGTCCCAGCACTGAGCCTTGCGGTACCCTACTAGTCACTGCCCTCCATTGTGAAAAGGACCCGTTGTCTATTGTCTATTGTCTATTGTCTATAGATCGAGTAGAAGCACAGAGTCTCTTGCCCAGAGTAGGGGAATCGAGAACCAGAGGACATAGGTTTAAGGGGACGGTGGGGAGGGGGGGGAGGGGGGGGGGGGAGATTTAAAAGGAACCTGAGGGGGAACATTTTCACTCCTAGGGAGGTGGGTGAATGGAACGGGCTGCCGGAGGAGATAGTTGAGGCAGGTACTATCGCAAGGTTTAAAAAACAGTTAGACCGGTACATGGATTTGATAGGTTTGGAGGTATATGGACTAAACGCAGGCAGGTGGGACTGGTATAGATGGCCATATTGGTCGGTGTGGGCAAAGTGGGCCAAAGGGCCTGTTTCCACACTGTATAACTCTATGATCTGTTTGGTCTATAAAGATCATTTCCCCATGAGAGTGTGATTATCCATGTGCCGCAATAGCAATTTAATCCAGTTTGAGTTTGAGTTTATTTTCACGTGTACCGAGGTACAGTGAAAAGCTTTTTTGTTGCATGCTAACCAGTCAGCGGAAAGACAATGCATAATTACAATTGAATCATTCACAGTGCACAGATACATGATGAAGGGAATAATGTGAATAACGTTTAGTGCAAGCTAAAGCCAATAAAGTCCGATTAAGTATAATCCAAGAGCCTTCACTGAGTGCCACAGAAGGCTGCGGAGGCAAAGTCAGCGAATATATTTAAGACAGAGATAGATAGATTCTTGATTAGTATGGGTGTCAGAGGTTATCGGGAGAAGGCTGGAGAGTGGGGTTAGGGAGGGATAGATAACCATTTAACCATATAACCATATAACAATTACAGCACGGAAACAGGCCAACTCGGCCCTTCTAGTCCGTGCCGAACACTTATTCTCCCCTAGTCCCATCTACCTGCACTCAGACCGTAACCCTCCATTCCTTTCCCATCCATATACCTATCCAATTTATTTTTAAATGATAACATCGAACCTCCACTGGAAGCTCATTCCACACAGCTACCACTCTCTGAGTAAAGAAGTTCCCCCTCATGTTACCCCTAAACTTCTGTCCCTTAATTCTCAAGTCATGTCCTCTTGTTTGAATCTTCCCTACTCTCAATGGGAAAAGCTTATCCGCGCCAACTCTGTCTATCCCTCTCATCATTTTAAAGACCTCTATCAAGTCCCCCTCTTAACCTTCTGCGCTCCAAAGAATGAAGAATAAAGATCATCCATGTTTGAATTCCAAAGTAGACTTGATGGGCCGAATGGCCTAATTCTGCTCCTATCACTTATGACCTTCTGTACTTATGAATCCGGCCTCGTCTCATTGGATGCAGATCTTACTCTGTGTTACCCATGGACAAGGAGGCTCATCAACTCAAGAACTGAAGCCGTATCCTTCGAACGGCAAACCATTCTGTAGTTATAAGCCCTGAATGCGTTACAATGAGGATCAAAGGAGAGAGTTAAGCCCCTCATCATCCTGACAGCTGAATGGAAGCTTTGCTGGATCGGTTCAGCTCTCGGGTATAATCCAACATACACTGCACTTGGAGATCTTCTTTCTTCTTAAACAAGCAAATTGTTTTTATTCACGCATCTTGCTTTTTGTTTCCCTTTGACTGAACAGATTATTTTTTTTAAGTTGCATTTTCATGCCTCTGAACATGGAGACTATTTGAGAAGGCCAGAATGGATGACGTTTCGGGTCGAGAGGACACCCAGTCTGAAGAAGGGTCTCGACCCGAAACGTCACCTATTCCTTCTCTCCAGAGATGCTGCCTGTCCCGCTGAGTTACTCCAGTATTTTGTGTTTACCATAATACTGCCCGGATTTGAGGGCATTGGAGTGTGGCATGGTGGCCCAACGGTAGAGTTGCTGCCTTCCAGCACCAGAGACCCAAGTTCGATCCTGACTACGGGTGCTGTCTGCGTGGAGTTTGTACGTTCTCCCCATGACCGTGTGGGTTTTCTCCGGGTGCTCCAGTTTTATCTCACACTCCAAAGACGTACAGGTTTGTAGGCTAATTGACTTTGGTAAAACTTATAAATTGTCCCTAGTGTGTGTAGGATGATGCTAGTGTACGAGGATCGCTGGTCGGGACGGACTCGGTGGGCTGAAGGGCCTGTTTCTGCATTCTATCTCTAAACAAAACTAAACTAAGCTCTTAGCTGAAAATAATCTTGGATGGTTTTCCCTGAGCACTAAAGGCTGAGGAGAAACCTGACAGAAGTATTTAAAGTTATGAGCACCATAGATAGGGTAGACAATCAGAATATTTTTTCTAGTGCAAAAACTAGAGGGCATAGCTTTAAATGAGAGGGGCAAAACGTATGTGGCAAGTATTGGGTGGCTGAGAGGGTGTTGGGTACCTGGGACGTGTTGCCAAGCGTAGTGTTTAAGAAGGAACTGCAGATGCTGGAAAATCGAAGGTAGACAAAAGTGCAGGAGAAACTCAGCAGGAGCAGCATCTATGGAGCGAAGGAAATAGGCAACGTTTCAGGCCGAAACCCTTCTTCAGAATGTTTAAGAAAGTGTTTGAGAATGGTAAATTGTGGCATTTAAGGGGCTTTTAGGGAATGCAAGGAAGGGGAGGAAATGGACAATGCGAAGTCAGAGATTAGTTTAACCTGGCAGCAGGTTCGACATGGACATTATGAGCCAATAGGCCTGATCCTTATTCTATGTTCACTGAAGAATGGTTATTGGCGTGGAGCATCCAGTCGCTCTTGCCCAGAGTAGGGCAACCGAGAACTAGAGGACATAGGTTTATGGTGAGAGGGGAAAGATTTAATAGGGAACTGAACGGTAAATTTTTTACACAAACGATGGTGGGTGTATGGAACGAGCTGCTGGAGGAGGTAGTTGAGGCTGGGACTGTCGCAACATTTAAGAAACATTTTGGCAGGTACATGGATAGGACAGGTTTAGGCAGGCAGGTGGGACTAGTGTAGATGGGACATGTTGGTTGTTGTGGGCAACTTAGGCTGACGGGCCTGTCTTCATGCTGTATGACTCTGTGACTCTTGAATCATTAGAAACAGCAAACATTATTTTTGCTTCTTTAACATGCAAGACACTTCCATTCCCTAAAAAGAAGTGACATGCCTCTACTTCCACAGAAGACTGGAGAGGAAAAGACTACAAAAAGTAGTAAACACTGCCCAGTCCATCATCGGCTCTGACCTTCCTTCCATCGAGGGGATTTATCGCAGTCGCTGCCTCAAAAAGGCTGGCAGTATCATCAAAGACCCACACCATCCTGGCCACACATTCATCTCCCTGCTACCTTCAGGTAGAAGGTACAGGAGCCTGAAGACTGCAACAACCAGGTTCAGGAATAGCTACTTCCCCTCAGTCATCAGGCTATTAAACCTGGCTCGGACAAAACTCTGATTTTTAGCAACCACTTTCTGTTATTTGCACTACCAGTTTATTTATTCATGTGTGTATATATTTATATCATGGTATATGGACACATTTATCTGTTTTGTAGTAAATGCCTACTATTTTCTGTGTGCTTAAGCAAAGCAAGAATTTCATTGTCCTATACAGGGACACATGACAATAAACTCACTTGAACTTGAACTTGAACTTAGGACGTTCGGCATGTCCCCAACAATTCTCACCAACTACTACAGATTCACCATTTAACATTTTATCCGGATGCTTCACAGCACGGTTTGCGAACAACTCCATCCAAGACCGCTAGAAATTGCAGAGAATTGTGGACGCAGCCCAGACCATCACACAAACCAACCTCCCTTCCATTGACTCCATTTACACCTCACGCTGCCTCAGTGAGCCCAGCAGCATAATCAAGAATGAGTCGCACCCTGGCCACTCCCCTTTCTCCCCTCCCCCATCTGGCAAGAGGTACAGAAGTGCGAAAATGCACCTCCAGATTCTGGGACAGTTACTTCCCAGCTGTTGTCAGGCAACTGTACCATCCTACCAACAACTAGAGAGCAGTGCTGAACTTCTGATTGGAGACCCTCAGACTTTGATCGGACTTTACTGGACTTTATCTTGCACTAAACGTTATTCACATAATTCCCTCCATCAGGCTGAGAAGGCTGAGACTATTCCCTGGAGTGTAGGAGGATAAGGGGTGATCTTATAGGGGTGTATAAAGTCATGAGAGGAATCCTGATCCACTGAGTTAAGGGCCTATCCCCCAAGCATGCGACTGCATGCGGCAAGCGCGAACAAACCGGAAGCGGGGGCCGCACGGAGGTCGGGTGATCCCGTACGAGTTGACGTGAAGTTCGAGCGAAGTCCGCGGGAAGTTCGCGCGTGACTTACGGCGTCAAGACGCTGCGTACGGCGTCGAGATGCTGCGCACCTCCGTCGAGGCGGTGCGTACGGCCTCAATGCGGCTGCGGGCCGGCAGGCCGTTGCCGCGCAGAATTTCTGGATAGTGTCAGTTTTTCGGAGCCCCACGCGATGTCGGGACCAGCTCCGCACAACTCCATACGGCTCCGGCGATCGAAGTGGGAACGGCCCCGCGAGGCCGTACTGCTCAAGTGACCACGTTAGGTCGCGCTAGCCGCATGGAGTCGCATGCTCGTGGGACAGGCCCTTAACTCCAGCAGTTTGTACCTCTGGAAACATTTTTCTTATAAAACAGCATCTGCAGTTCCTTGTTTGTACATTTTGATCTGCACTCTGGTACTTTCCTGGTACTCAAGTACAGTAGTATCTGATTTGACTGAATAGCATGCAAACAAAAGCTTTCCACCATACCTTGGTAGTCGTGACAACAATAAACCTAAACCTAATAAGAACAGGGCACAGGGCACAAGGCTGGAGCTGAGCAAACAAAAATCTCAAGAATATTTTTTCTGGAATTGGGAATTACAGGAATAGAGCTGTGGGTGGAGTGGGGGGTGTGGATGGGGGGGGGGCGGCTCGGTGGTGCAGCGGTAGAGTTGCTGCCTTACAGTGCCAGAGATCCGGGTTCAATCATGACTACGGGTGATGTCCGTATGGAGTTTGAACGTTCTCTCTATGACTGCGTGGGTTTTCTCCCGGTGCTCCAGTTTCCTCCCACACTCCATAGACGTGCGGGTTTGTAGGGTCATTGGTTTGCTGAGATTGTAAATCGTCCCTTGTGTGTAGGACAGTGCTGGTGTATGGGGGTGATCAATGGTCAGGATTCACACAGTGGGCCAAATGGCCTGATTTAATTCTGTATCCCTATAATCTAGTCTAAAGACTGGGTGGAGTTGACCCAAGGCATGGGATCAGCTCTAATCTAACTAATCGAAAGGATATTTTTAAGGCAGAGATGGATAAGTTCTTGATTATTACGGGTGCCAGAGGTTATGGGGAGAAGGCAGGAGAATGGGGTTAAGAGAGAAAGATAAATCAGCCATGATTGAATGGCAGAGTAGAATTGATGGGCCGAATGGCGTAATTATGCTGCTATCACATACGAACTAATGAATGGTGGAGTGTGTCTGAGAGAAGCTCCTCTTTCACATTTCCAATGCCTTGGATGAAACAGAGATTGCACGAAAATACATGATTTGATAGTGTAATTGAGATTGGGAATTGTGCAGGTAAAGAGAACAGATGTAAATGTAACTGAATGTGTGGATAAACTACTGTTAAAAGAATAGCCAGTATAATAACACACAACTCAAGGAGCCAGCAAGAGAGGCTAATTTCTTCTGACTGCTTCTTCCAGCTCACTGAGACAGAAAGGAAGTGCAATCTGGTACAGATCAGCCATGATCTAATTGAATAGATAAGCAGGCTTGAGGGGTACTTGGCCTAATTCCTATGTCCTTATGTAATTGGCCTCCGATGATACCGGGGAGTTTCCTTAAAGCATCTGAGTTCCCTGGTCTCCATAGAAAGAGATAAACTGAGATAAACATACAAAATAGGTGCAGGAGTTGGCCATTAGTCCACTTGAGCTGGCGCCACCATTCAATGTGATCATGGCTGATCATCCAAAATCGGTACCCCGTTCCTGCTTTCCCCCCATATCCCCTGATTCTGTTAGCCCTAAGGTATAAATCCAACTCTCCCTTGAAAACATCCAGTGAATTGGCATCCATTGCCTTCTGGGGCAGAGAATTCCACATTCACAACTCTTTGGGTGAAGAAGTTTTTCCTCATCTTAGTCCTAAATGGCCTACCCCTTATTAACCATATAACCATATAACAATTACAGCACAGAAACAGGCCATCTCGACCCTTCTAGTCCGTGCCGAACACGTATTCTCCCCTAGTCCCATATACCTGCGCTCAGACCATAACCCTCCATTCCTTTCCCGTCCATATAACTATCCAATTTATTTTTAAATGATAAAAACGAACCTGCCTCCACCACCTTCACTGGAAGCTCATTCCACACAGCCACCACTCTCTGAGTAAAGAAGTTCACCCTCATGTTACCCCTAAACTTCTGTCCCTTAATTCTCAAGTCATGTCCCCTTGTTTGAATCTTCCCTACTCTCAGTGGGAAAAGCTTATCCACGTCAACTCTGTCTATCCCTCTCATCATTTTAAAGACCTCTATCAAGTCCCCCCTTAACCTTCTGCGCTCCAAAGAATAAAGCCCTAACTTGTTCAACCTTTCTCTGTAACTTAGTTGCTGAAACCCAGGCAACATTCTAGTACATCTCCTCTGTACTCTCTCTATTTTGTTGACATCCTTCCTATAATTACGCGACCAAAATTGTACACCATACTCCAGAATTGGCCTCACCAATGCCTTGTACAATTTTAACATTACATCCCAACTTCTATACTCAATGCTCTGATTTATAAAGGCCAGCACACCAAAAGCGTTCTTTACCACCCTATCTACATGAGATTCCACTTTCAGGGAACTGTGCACAGTTATTCCCAGATCCCTCTGTTCACCTGCATTCTTCAATTCCCTACCATTTACCATGTACGTCCTATTTTGATTTGTCCTGCCAAGATGTAGCACCTCACACTTATCAGCATTAAACTCCATCTGCCATCTTTCAGCCCACTCTTCCAACTGGCATAAATCTCTCTGTAGACTTTGAAAATCTACTTCATTATCCACAACCCCACCTATTTTAGTATCATCTGCATACTTACTAATCCAATTTACCACACCATCATCCAGATCATTGATGTACATGACAAACAACAGTGGACCCAACACAGATCCCTGTGGCACCCCACTAGTCACTGGCCTCCAACCTGACAAACAACCATCCACCATTACTCTCTGGCATCTCCCATTCAGCCACTGTTGAATCCATCTTGCTACTCCACCATTAATACCCAACCATTGAACCTTCTTAACCAACCTTCCATGAGGAACCTTGTCAAAGGCCTTACAGAAGTCCATATATACAACATCCACTGCTTTACCCTCATCAATTTCCCGAGTAACCTCTTCAAAAAATTCAAGAAGATTAGTCAAACATGACCTTCCAGGCACAAATCCATGTTGACTGTTCCTAATCAGACCCTGTTTATCCAGATGCTTATATATATTATCTCTAAGTATCCTTTCCATTAATTTGCCCACCACTGACGTCAAACTAACAGGTCTATAATTGCTAGGTTTACTCTTAGACCCCTTTTTAAACAATGGAACAACATGCGCTGTACGCCAATCCTCCGGCACTATTCCCGTTTCTAATGACATTTGAAATATTTCTGTCATAGCCCCTGCTATTTCCACACTAACTTCCCTCAATGTCCTAGGGAATATCCTGTCCGGACCTGGAGACTTATCCACTTTTATATTTCTCAAAAGTGTCAGTACTTCCTCTTCTTTGAATCTCATAGTTTCCATAGCTACTCTACTTGTTTCCCTTACCTCACATAATTCAATATCCTTCTCCTTGGTGAATACCGAAGAAAAGAAATTGTTCACTATCTCCTCCATCTCTTTTGGCTCTGCAGATAGCTGTCCACTCTGACTCTCTAATGGACCAATTTTATCCCTCGTTATCCTTTTGCTATTAATATAGCTGTAGAAACCCTTTGGATTTACTTTCACCTTACTTGCCAAAGCAACGTCATATCTTCTTTTAGCTTTTCTAATTTCTTTCTTAAGATTCTTTTTACATTCTTTATACTCCTCAAGCACTTCATTTACTCCATGCTGCCTATAATTATTGTAGATCTCTCTTTTTTTCCGAACCAAGTGTCCAATTTCCCTTGAAAACCATGGCTCTTTTCAATTTTTACTATTTCCTTTCAACCGAACAGGGACATAACGATTCTGTACTCTTAAAATTTCACCTTTAAATGTCTTCCATTTCTCTTCCACATCTTTCCCATAAAACAAACTGTCCCAATTTACTCCTTTTAAATCCTTTCGCATCTCCTCAAAGTTAGCCTTTCTCCAATCAAAAATCTCAACCCTAGGTCCAGTTCTGACCCTCTCCATAATTATATTGAAACTAATGGTATTGTGATCACTGGTCCCGAACTGTTCCCCAACGCATACCTCTGCCACCTGACCCGTCTCATTTCCTAACAGGAGGTCCAGCACCGCCCCTTCTCTAGTAGGTACTTCTATGTATTGCTGCAAAAAACTATCCTGCACACATTTTACAAACTCCAACCCATCCAGCCCATTTACAGAATGTGTTTCCCAGTCTATATGTGGAAAATTGAAATCTCCCACAATCACTGCCTTGTGCTTACTACTAATATCTGCAATCTCCTTACATATTTGCTCTTCCGTTTCTCGCTCCCCATTTGGCGGTCTATAATACACCCCCATAAGTGTTGCTACCCCTTTCCCATTTCTCAGTTCCACCCAAATAGCCTCCCTAGACGAGCCCTCTAATCTATCCTGCCAAAGCACTGCTGTAATATCTTCCCTGATAAGCAATGCAACACCTCCACCTCTTGCCCCTCCAATTCTATCACACCTGAAGCAACGAAATCCTGTAATATTTAGTTTCCAATCACAGCCCTCCTGCAACCATGTTTCACTGATCGCCACAACATCATACTTCCAGCTCTCAATCCAGGCTCTAAGCTCATCCACATTTCTTACAATGCTCCTAGCATTAAAATATACACATTTAAGAAACCCACCCTCTCTTATTCTCTGTTTATTGTCTTTTTCTTCTCTCTCCCCTACATTTTGGGTCAGAGTGCTACCATTCTCTGCCTCCTGCCTCACACACTGACTGCTAGCTTTCCCACGTTGAGTCCCTCCCCCCAACCATACTAGTTTAAAGTCTCCCCAGTAGCCTTTGCAAATCTCCCCGCCAGGATATTGGTCCCCCTCGAGTTCAAGTGCAACCCGTCCTTTCTGTACAGGTTGCACCTTCCCCAAAAGAGGTCCCAATGATCCAGAAACTTGAATCCATACCCACTGCACCAGTCCCTCATCCACTCATTTATCCTCCACCTCGCTCCATTCCTACTCTCACTGTCGCGTGGCACAGGCAGTAATCCTGAGATTGTTACCTTTGCGGTCCTTCTCCTTAAATTGTTAAACTGTGACCCCTGGTTCTGGACTCGTCCAACATCAAGAACATTTTTTCCTGCATCTAGCCTGTCCAATCCCTTAAGAATTGTTTTAGTTTCTATCAGATTCCCTCTCATCCTTTTAAATTCCAAGCCATACGATCCTGGTGTTTGGACACAAGGCAGGCAGTGGGGAGAGCCGAATAGGGGGCGGTGGGACCTCCCTGTCGGTTTACTCCTGGGCCTGACCAAGATGGCCATTTGCGGGTCCTGGCAGCGGGCGGTCGATGGTCACAGCAGAGTCAACTGCCTGCCCCTCTTTCGCCCCTATGTCCGTGCTCGCGTGCCCCTGGAAAGGGAACACGTAGCTTCCACGGGGATGCTGGAGGCCTTACGTGAAAGTTGGTTGCCGCGTGGAGTCAAGAGCATTGTTAATATTGATTGCACCATTGTACTATAATGACTGCTTGATGTATTGTAACCTTTGAATGTACTTTTGGTATGCTGAGTTATGCATTTTGCTGAATAAAGTCCTTGGAAAGGAAAAAATAAGAGAGAGCGTTCCTATTCATATTGATCAGAAAATCTCTTTTTGTCTTCATGCTCATAAGCTGCCTTTGATACGAGTGCCACGATGTCAATGGTAATGAAGCTATTTCATTCTCCTGAAGCATACTTTCAGAGAATCTCAGAATAACATTTTTTTTAATAGGTTTTGTGTGTTTGTTCTTCCTGTGATCCAACCTTAAAATATTTCTCAGTTCCCCAACTACTTTGGTAAATAGTGCATCCTTTTTGAAAATGTGATCCCCCCTTTATTCTCCACTGCACTTGTCTCCATCTGCTAAAGGCCTTTACTTGTGGTGGCACGGTGGCGCAGCGATAGGGTTGCTGCCTAATGCCCCTGTCCCACTTAGGAACCCTGAACGGAAACCTCCAAGTATAAGTTACAATTTTACCAAGCCAATTAATCTGCAAACCTGTACGTCTTTGGAGTGTGGGAGGAAACCGAATCTCCGGGAGAAAACCAATGCAGGTCACGGGGAGAACATGCAAACTCCCGTAGTCAGGATTGAACCCAGGTCTCTGGCACTGTATAATGCCCCTGTCCCACTTAGGAAACCTGAACGGAAAACTCTGGAGACTTTGCGCCCCACCCAAGGTTTCCGTGCGGTTCCCGGAGGTTGCAGGTGGTTGCCGGAGGTTGCAGCTAGTGGAAGCAGGTAGGGAGATTGACAAAAACCTCCGGGAACCTCCGGGAACTGCATGGAAACCTTGGGTGGGGAGCAAAGTCTCCTGAGGTTTCCGTTCAGGTTTCCGAAGTGGGACAGGGGCATTACAGCGCCAGAGACCCGGGTTCGATGCTGACTACGGGTGCTTGTCTGTACGGTGTTTGTACGTTCTCCCCGTGACCTGCAATGGGTTTTCTCCGAGATCTTCAGTTTCCTCCCACACTCCAAAGATGTACAGGTGTACAGAACCAGGGGCCACCATTTAAGAATAAGGAGTAAGCCATTTAGAATGGAGACAAGGAAACACTTTTTCTCACAGAGAGTTGTGAGTCTGTGAAATTCTCTGCCACAGAGGGCGGTGGAGGCCGGTTCTCTGGATACTTTCAAGATAGGGCTCTTAAAGATAGTTGAGTTAGGGGATATGGGGAGAAGGCAGGAACGGGGTACTGATTGGGGATGATCAGCCATGATCACCTTGCATGGCGGTGCTGGCTTGAAGGGCCGAATGGCCTACTCCTGCACCTATTGTCTATTGTCTATTGTTTGTAGGTTAATTGGCTTGGTATAAATGTAACTAGTGTGTGTAGGATAGTGTTAATGTGGAGGGATTACAGAATTATTAAATTTTGTCCTTCGGGCAGGTTCCACCGTTCTCCAAGGGCTCAGGATGCCTCCAAGGAGGGCAGCCTCTCACCTCCACAGCCTTCTTACTGCTGACTCCACCCAAGGGAACCTTGACCATAATAAACCTAAACCTTAGGTAGATCAGTGTCAAATTCTGCTTCATTGAGCACTTCGTAAAATGCCTCAAGATGGTTTGCTATTGAAAATTTGCTGGTTGAATTCAGCAAGCATGTTGGTCACATCTAGTTTTTAAGAAGCCTGAAGAAGGGTTTCGGCCTGAAACGTTGCCTATTTCCTTCGCTCCATAGATGCTGCTGCACCTGCTGAGTTTCTCCAGCATTTTTGTCTACCTTTGGTCTCATCTAGTTTAGTTTAGTTTAGCAGAGATACAGCGTGGCAAAAGGCCCTTTGGCACACCAACCAGCGATCCTCACACACTAGCACTACCCTACACACACTAGGGACAATTTACAAATACACCATGCCAATTTACCTCCAAACCTGTACGTCTTTGGAGGGTGGGAGGAAACCGATGATCTCGGAGAAAACCCAACACATTTGTAGACAGAAGGAATAGTGGTGCTGGCTCGAAGGGTTGAATGACCTACTCCTGCACCTATTTTCTATGTTTCCATGAATCCAGTTAACGTCTTTGGAGTGTGGGAGAAAACCGGAGTACCCGGAGAAAGCCCACACGGTCACCGGGAAAACGTACAAACTCCATACAGACGGCATCCGTAGTCGGGATAGAACCCAGGTCTCCGGCGCTGCAAGCGGCGTAAAGCAGCAACTCTACCGCTGTGCCACCGTGGCCGCCCGGTACACATCTGTACAAATACTTCAGGTTGTTCAAATACCGAGATACTTATGTATAAGTACAGTCCAATCCTAATCGGATTTCAGAGTATGAAACTTTGGAATGAGCTTCATGGATATACAGGGAATGACGGGATTTAGATCACGTGCAGGCACTGGAGATGGGTTTATCTTGGCATCAAGTTCAGCAAGGATATTGTGGGCTGAAGGGCCTGTTCCTGTGCTGTACCTTTCTACCAACACAAAGTGCTGGAGTATCTGAACGGGACAGGCAGCATCTCTGGAGTAAAGCAATACGTGACGTTTTAGGTTGGACTGGATCTTAGGAAGGTTCAGACCCCAGTCTGAAGAAGGGATCCGACTCAAAACGTCACCTATTGCTGCCTGACCCGTTGAGTTACTCTAGCACTTTGTGTCTATCTTCAATGTAAACCAGCACCTGCACTTCCTTCCTGCACACTGTGCCTTGCTATGTTCTCTGTGCTATATCAGTTCACAAGTCCTTGATTTTTTTTATTTAGCTGCTTTACAAGAAGATCATTCACATTTGCAACATAATTTACCCGGAGGTGTCGTGCTGCTTGAGTCAATTCAATAGCTTTCTCTACTTACAGTTAATATTTGCAATTAGGGAAAACACGAGGAAATAAGTGACAAAGTTGCACATTTTTAAAAGGATTGAATCAAAATCAAACACCGCTCATGAGAGTAATAGAGTCTTACAGTGTCAATCTTACAGCCATTCGGCCAAACTTGCCCACGCCGACCAACATGCCCCATCTATACTCGTCCCACCTGACTGCGCTTGGCCCATTTCCCTCTAAACCTACCCTATCCATGTACTTGTCTAAATGTTTCTTAAACATTGCGATAGTTCACAAGTTCACAGGTTATAGGAGTAGAATTAGGCCATTCGGCCCATCGAGTCTACTCTGCCATTCGATCATGGCTGATCTTTGGCTCCTAATCCCATTTTTCTGCCTTCTCCCCGTAACCTTTGACGCCTGTTCTAATCAAGAATTTGTCTATCTCTCCCTTAAAAATATCTACAGTCCTCTGTGGCAATGAGTTCCATGGCTAAAGAAGTTCCTCTTCACCTCCTTTCTAAAAGAGTGCTCTTTAATTCTAGTGGGAGAGTCTCAGACTAGAGGTCATAGCCTCAGAATTAAAGGACGTTCTTTTAGGAAGGAGATGAGGAGAAATTTCTTCAGTCAAAGGATGGCGAATCTGTGGAATTCTTTGCCATAGAAGTCTGTAGAGACCAAGTCAGTGGATATTTTAAAGGCAGAGATAGATAGATTCGTGATTAGTATGGGTGTCAGAGGTTATGGGGAGAAGGCAGGAGAATGGGGTTAGGAGGGAGAGATAGATCAGCCATGATTGAATGGCAGAGTAGACTAGATGGGCCGAATGGCCTAATTCATCTCCTATCACTTATGACCTTATGACCTTGACCTACAAAGACACTTTGACCGGTACACGGCGCAATGGTGGAGTTGCTGCCTTACAGCGCCAGAGACCCAGGTTCGATCCTAACCACGGGTGCTATCTGCATGGAGTTTGTACGTTCTCCCCTTGACCTGCGTGGGTTTTCACCCGGAGTTCCTGGTTCCTCACACACTCCAAACATGTACAGGTTTGTAGGTTAATTGGCTTTGGTAAAAACTGTAAATTGGCCCTAGTGTGTAGGATAGTGTTAGTATGTGGGGGATTGCTGGTCGACGTGGATTCAATGGGCTGAAGGCCCTGTGGCCGCTCTGTATCTCTAAACTAAACTAAATTAAACTAATGGGTCTGTCCCACTTAGGCGACTTTTCAGGCGACTGCAGGAGACTATGCAGTCGCCACATGGTCGCCACATGTTCGCGGGTGGTTGCCGGGGAGTCGCCTTCATGGTCGTGAGGAGTTCCCGCATTCTGGGAACTAGTTGCGGCCTCATTATTGTCTCCGCGAATTTTTCAACATGATAAAATATTAGCGGCGACTAGAATGAAGCCGCCATGGAGATCAGCGAGAATTCTCGTACCGTAGGTGGGTCGCCAGGAGGTCCTAGTGGGTCGCCAGGAGGTCGAAGGTTCCCATAGGTTCTTGTAGTTTGTAGCCGGTGCTAACTGGTGAATTTCATTGGCTCATTGGGAAAAAAAACGTAAGCAGTAGTTTTCAGAACCAAGGATAACCTAATGTTAAATGTCGGCCGAGCTTCACAGCTGTGTATCTCTGGCTTCTTAAAAGTTGTCTCCACTCCTTCTCCTCCCTCTTTTAAAGGACTTACCGTACATTGTGCCTTAATTACAGCGCCAACCTTCCTGTTCATCGCGGTGTGTGTTTGTAACACCTTGGCTTTGCACCGTGTGAATTTCACTAAGACAACGTTCCCCCCATTTGCCCTATCCCCTGCCTGTATAACGGGCTGGTGAAGGAAGCAATGTGTGTGTGTGTGTGTGTGTGTGTGTGTGTGTGTGTGTGTGTGTGTGTGTGTGTGTGTGTGTGTGTGTGTGTGTGTGTGTGTGTGTGTGTGTGTGTGTGTGTGTGTGTGTGTGTGTGTGTGTGTTCTACTCTGACAGTCGCCTGAAAAATCGTCTCAGTGGGACAGGACCATAAATTTCAAAAGCCGCCAATGTTTTTTTTTTTTGCTGCTTTTTAGGAAGTTTCTTTGCATTTGTACATAATTCATCTGGAGGTATGTTGCATGAGTCAATCCGATAGCTTTCTCAATTTACAGTTAATATTTACAATTAGGGAGAACATGAGTAATAAGTGGCAAAGCAGCAGACTTTTAAAAAGATTGATGGAAAATCAAATACGGCTCATTAGAGTAAATGCAAATTAAAAAAAAAACAAACAGTAGATGCCACAAAGCTCAGTTAGTAGGCTAATTGGCCACTGCAAGTTACCCCCAGTGAAGGGGTGGTTGGAGAATTAGCTTGGAGCTGATGAGCCAGTGAGAATAAGAGAGGGAGTTCAATGGGGCATTGGAACTGCTCTGTTAACCAGAATAGAGTTAAGGGCCTGTCTCATTTGCACGTCATTTACGCGGCATCATTTACATGTCACGACGCGCGCGTGATGTGCGCATGGTGCACATTACGCGCGCATGGTGGGTGGTGGCGTAGGCAGTGACGCACGGTTGCGCGCGGCGCCCCAGGATTTCGGGATGCACAATATCTTTGCGCGCCATCTGCATGACGCCCAAGTGGGGCAGGCCCTTTAATGGGCTCAATGGCCTCCTTCTATGTTGTGAAGATATAGGAGAAATTGAGGACTGGGGCTGATTGAATAGAGCTGTAGTGTACGGTGGCGCAGCGGTAGAGTTGCTGCCTTACAGAGGCAGAAACCCGGGTTCGATCCCGACTACGGGTGCTGTCTGTACGGAGCTTGTACGTTCTCCCCGTGAACACATGGGTTTCCTCCGGGTGCTCCGGTTTCCTGCCGCATTCCAAAGGTGTGCAGATTTGTAGGTTAATTGGCTACAGTAACTTGTCCCTAGTGTGTAGGAAAGAACTAGTGTGTGGGGTGATCGCTGGTCGCCGTGGACTCAGTGGGCCAAGTGACCTGTTTCCTTGCTGTATCGCTAGATTAAACTAAACTAAAGCTGACAGACTGTGGGGAGAGGGTTCTGGAGAAGACTCAAATTTGGAAAAAGGATTTATTGGAAACCTGATTTAGTTTAGATTAGTTCAGTTTAGAGATTAAGAGCAGAAGCAGGCCCTTCGGCTGCCCGAGTCTGTAATCCCCGCACACTAACAATACCCTACACATACTAGGGATAATTTACATTTATACCATGCCAATTAACCTACAAACCTGCACGTCTTTGGAGAGTGGGAAGAAACCCAAGATCACGGAGAGATTCTATGTGGTCACGGAGGGGACGTACAAACTCAGTACAGATAGTGCCCATAGTCAGGGTCGAACCCAGGTCTCTGGTGCTAGAAGCAGCGTAAGGCAGCAACTTTACTGCTGTGCCACCAGGCAGGGTGGCTTAGAGAGCAAATAGGAACAGTGTCTGTCCAGGAAACCCCAACCTCTGGAAATGTATTGGCAATGTATTGGTCCTCCTCACAATTTCTCCATCAACGCGTCTAATGGGAGCAATGAGAATTGGCACCGAAGTGGCAGAATCTCACCTCCTGCAAAGCCACCCAGATCACACAGTGATGAGGCCATGCTCGGAAGCAATGACAGTTTTGCAGCACTGTGGCACAGCGGTAGAGTTGCTGCCTTACAGCGCCAGAGACCCGGGTTCAAACCTGACCATGGGTGCTGTCTGCATGGAGTTTTTACGTTCTCCCCGTGATCATGTGGGCTTTCTCCGGGTGCTCCGGTTTCATCACACAATCCAAAGACGTTAGATGGATTCATAGAAACAAAGAAACATCAAAAATAGGTGCAGGAGTAGGTTATTTGGCCCTTCGAGCCAGCACCGCCATTCAATATGTTCATGGCTGATCATCCAGAATCAGTACCCTATTCCTGCTTTTCCTCCATATCCCTTGATTCCGTTCGGCCTAAGAGCTAAATCTAAATTCCTCTTGAGAACATCCAGCGAATTGGTCTCCACTGCCTTCTGTGGCAGAGAATTCCACGGTTTCACAACTCTCTGGGTGAAAAGGTTTTTCCTCATCTCAGTCCTTAATGGCCCACACGCCTTATTCTTAAACTGTGACCCCTGGTTGTGGACTCCCCCAACATCAGGAACATATTAACAAGGTGAACGTATTACTTATTCGATAAAGTTAAAACTGGCCCCCAGAGAAAGCCCACATGGTCAGAGGGGGAATGTACAAACTCTGCACAGACAACGCATGAGATTAGGATTGAACCTGGGTCATTAGAACTGCAAGGCAGCAACTCAACTAGCTGCACCACTCTGCCACCTATAGGCCAGTGTTGAACACTGCCGCTGTTTTTCTTCCTCTTTTCATGGCAGGGAGCTTTCCATTTGCTCCAATGTAAACAATAAACTGTTAGGTTGATCCAATAATTAGTATGATTAACAGCTACCATTTATGAACCACACCTATTGAATTAATGGGAGAATAAGCCAATCCTCCCAAAGTGAAGAATTAACATTGTCAGTTCAGTTCAGTTCAGTTTAGTTTATAGTCACGTGTACCGAGGTACAGTGAAAAGCTTTTGTTGCGTGCTAACCAGCCAGTGGGAAGACAATACGTGATTACAATCGACCCATTCACAGGGTACAGGGATACATGATGAGGGAATAAGTTAAGTGGAGGCCGGTTCTCTGGATACTTTCAAGAGAGAGCTAGATAGGGCTCTTAAAGATAGCGGAGTGGGGATATGGGGAGAAGGCAGGAACGGGGTACTGATTGGGGATGATCACCCATGATCACATTGAATGGCCGTGCTGGCTCAAAGGGCCGAACGGCCTACTCCTGCACCTATAGGTGGATGTTAATTTGTGTTTGTTGTTGTTTATTATTGTATTATTGTATGTATGACTGCAGGCACGAAATTTCGTTCAGACCGTAAGGTCTGAATGACAATAAAGGTAATTCTAATTCTTCTAATTCTATTGTTTATTGTCTATTGTTTATCTATAGGAAGGGTAATTAGTAACTTAACTGGACAGCAAGCGCTTGCTAACTACAAGATATCAGTGTTTGTTACAAGGAACAGCAGAATCTGAAAGATTATATAGATAAAGCCAGTAAAGTCCGATCAAAGATAGTTCGAGGGTCACCAATGAGCTAATTGTACTTCAGCAATAGACAATAGACAATAGGTTCAGGAGTAGGCCATTCGACCCTTCGAGCCAGCACCGCCATTCAATGTGATCATGGCTGATCATCCCCAATCAGTACCCCGTTCCTGCCTTCTCCCCATATCCCCTGACTCCGCTATCTATACGAGCCCTATCTAACTCTCTCTTGAAAGTATCCAGAGAACCGGCCTCCACCGCCCTCTGAGGCAGAGAATTCCATAGACTCACAACTCTCGGTGAGAAAAAGTGTTTCTTCGTCTCCGTTCAAAATGGCTTACCCCTTATTCTTAAACTGTGGCCCCTGGTTCTGGACTCCCCCAACATCAGGAACATGTTTCCTGCCTCTAGCATGTCCAAACTCTTAATAACTCACATCGCAGCGGCCTCTGCAGTCCGACTGTCTTTTTTTATTTTTTGTCTCATTTAAATGTAGTTATAGTGGTTTTTTTTTAACTGAGTATGTGTGTGGGGGGTGGTAGGTGGGGGGGGGGGAAACTTTTAAATCTTTTTCCTGTATGGAAAACCCGACCTTTTCTCTGTTGGGTCTCCGTTGTCGTTGGGGCCTAGCACCGTGTAGCGGCCTCCAACCGGAACGACCTGGGGCTCCAGTCGTGGAGCCTGCGGACCTACTACCATCGCAGACTGGCCGAGTTCGGAGCGGGAGGCGCTGTGGTGATGCGCTGCTGCGGCCCGACCCCGGAGATTCGGAGGCTCCAACCGCAGGTCTGGTGGACGGTAACACCGGGAGCCCGCGGGTCCCTGGTGGGAGACCGCTTTTCGGGGCTTCTGCAACGGCGACTTTTCCCGCCCGAGTTGCGGGGTTGAAAAGTACCTGGAGCAGGGCCTTACATCGCCCGGCGCGGCTTTAACGGCCGTGGGACTTGCTAGCGCCCGCCGGGGGCTCCAACACCAAGACCCGGAGCACGGCCTTGCATCACCCGGCGTGGCTTTAATGGCCGCGGGACACTTACCATCGCCCGCCGGGGACTTTGACTTTGACTCTGACATCGGGAGGAGTGCAGTGGAGAGATAAGACTTTGCCTTCCATCACAGTGAGGAGGAGATTCACTGTGATGGATGTTTGTGTAAATTGTGTTGTATTGTATTGTATTGTAATCTTATATGTTTCAATAAGATGCCCTCTCATCCTTCTAAACTCCAGAGTATACAAATCCTGCCGTTCCATTCTCTCAGCATATGAGTCCCGCCATCCCAGGAATTAAACCTACTCTGCACTCCCTCAATAGCAAGAATGTCCTTCCTCAAAATAGGGGACCATAATTGCACACAATACTCCAGGTGCACACCTCTGATCAGACGTGTGAAACCTACCGTGATGACAGTGAAGGTTTGGCCTGAGGGGACTGTCTCTGTTTTACAGGAACAGTTTCAGCAAACAGACTGGAGTCTGTTTGCCACCCAGGCCACCTTTAACTCCCAAGTGAACATCAACTCATACACCTCAACCGTTTTGGACTATATAAAATTCTGCACTGACAACGTCACTACCCACAAAGAGATAAAGACCTTCCCTAACCAGAAGCCGTGGATGAGCAGGGAGGTCAGACTCCTGCTGAAGGCTCGCGATGCCGCTTTCAGATCTGGCAACGCTGAGGGATACAGCTCATCCAGGGCCAATCTGAAAAAGGGAATTAGGAATGCTAAACTCAATCACAAACGGCGGATCGAGGAGCATTTCCAAAACAACTCCGACCCCAGGCGCATGTGGCAAGGAATCAAATCCATTGTTGATTGCCATAAAGTTAACACCCCCCCCACCCCCAGACAACACCTCCCTTCCTGACGAGCTAAACCATTTCTATGCTCGCTTTGACCGGGACAACAAAACTCCAGCCATCAAAGTTGCTCCACCCACGAATGAACAACCCCTCAGTCTCTCCACCTCTGCTGTACAAGATGCACTGAGCAAGGTGAATGAGCACAAAGCTGCCGGCCCCGATGATATCCCCGGGCGGGTGCTCAGGGCATGTGCTGGACAACTATCCCTGGTCTTCACTGACATTTTCAATCTGTCACTGGCCCAGGGTGTCGTCTCCACTTGCCTCAAGACATCAACCATTGTGCCGGTGCCCAAACAATCAGCTACAGGGAGTCTCAACGACTTCCGCCCAGTGGCACTCACCCCTGTCATTGCAAAGTGCTTTGAGCGGCTGATCTTGGCTCACCTCAAAGCCAGCCTCCCCCCCACACTGGACCCCCATCAGTTTGCCTACCGGACCAACAGGTCTACAGAGGACGCCATATCGGCAGCCCTACACTCAGCCCTGACCCACCTGGACAGCAATAACACCTACATCAGGTTGCTGTTCATTGATTTCAGCTCCGCCTTTAACACTGTCATCCCCGCTAGCTTGATCACCAAACTCAGCGGACTTGGCATCTCCACCTCCCTCTGCAATTGGTCACTGGATTTCCTCACCAACAGACCACAGTCTGTTAGGGTCAACAACCTCACCTCCTCCCCTCTAACACTGAACACCGGCGTGCCACAGGGCTGTGTGCTCAGCCCTCTCCTCTACTCCCTCTTCACCCATGACTGCATCCCTAAGTATGGCTCCAACGCCATCATTAAATTTGCCGACGACACCACGGTGGTAGGACTGATCAGTGACAACGATGAGTCAGCCTACAGGGAGGAGGTCCAGCACCTGACAACCTGGTGTGCCAACAATAACCTCGTCCTCAACTCCAAGAAGACGAAGGAAATTATTGTTGACTTCATCGGGGGGGAGAGGGGAGTGCAGGGGAGAGATACATTTTTTGCCTTCCATCACAGCGAGGAGGAGATGCGCTGTGATGGATGTCTGTGTAAATTGTGTTGTGTCTTGGGTCTTTTTCTTTTTGTATATATGATTGCAGAAACAACATTTCATTTGGACCTCAACGAGGTTCAAATGAAAAATAAAATTGTATTGTATTGTATTGTATTGTATTGTATTGTATTGTATTGTATTGTATTGTATTGTATTGTATTGTATTGTATATAAACGGGACTGAGGTGGAGCGCGTCTCCAACTACAAATTCCTCGGGGTACACATCTCGGAGGATCTGTCCTGGTCCCTCAACACCTCCAAGCTGATCAAAAAGACGCAGCAGCGCCTTTACTTCCTGAGGAGGCTCAAGAAAGCTCACCTGTCCCCCCAGATCCTGACCAACTTTTACCGCTGTACCATCGAGAGCATCCTGACCACCTGCTTCACGGTATGGTACAGCAGCTGCACTGTTGCGGACAGGAAGGCACTACAACGGGTGGTGAAAACCGCTCAGTACATCATCGGTGCCCCGCTCCCTGCCATGGATGCCCTCCACCGAAAACGGTGTCTGAGACGGGCCGGGAAGATCATCAAAGACCCCTCCCACCCTAACCATGGACTGTTTGGCCTCCTCCCATCAGGGAGGCGGTACAGGAGCCTCAGGTCTCGTACTAGTAGGATGAGGAACAGCTTCTACAACAACACTATCACATTGCTGAACTCGGAGTCCCGCCGATAGATTTCTCCAGTCTCTCCGTCCACATTGTTTGCTTATTCTGTATTTTTATTTCTATATTGCACTATTACTACGGACTGACGCTAAACTGCATTTCGTTGTACCCATACTTGTATCTGTGCAATGACAATAAAGTTAAATTGAATTGTATTGAATTGAAGTGTAGTCTCACTAGGACCCTGGACAGCTGCAGAAGGACCTCTTTGCTCCGATACTCAACTCCTCTTGATATAAAGGCCAACATGCCATTCGCTTTCTTCACTGTCTGCTTTACTTGCATGCTTACTTTCATTGACTGATGAATAAGGGCCCCTTGATCCCGTTGTACTTCCCCTTTTCCCAACTTGACACCATTTAGATAATAATCAGCTTCCCTGTTTTTGCTACCAAAGTGGATAACCTCACATTTATTCACATTAAACTTCATCTGCCATGCATCTGCCCATTCACCCAACCTGTCCAAGTCACCCTGCATTCTCATAGCATCCTCCTCACACTGCCACCCAGCTTTGTGTCATCTGCAAATTTGTTAATGTTACCTTGAATCCCTTCATCTAAATCATTGATGTATGTTGTAAATAGCTGCGGTCCCAGCACCGTGCCTTGTGGTACACCATTAGTCACTGCCTGCCATTCTGAAAGGGACCCATTAATCCCTACTCTTTGTTTCCTGTCTGCCAACCAATTTTCTATGCAAGTCAGCGCTCTACCCCCAATACCATGTGCCCGGATTTTGCCCACTAATCTGCTATGTGGGACCTTATCAAATGCTTTCCGAAAGTCCAGTTACATTACATCCACTGCTCTCCCTTGTCCATTTTCATAGTTACATCCTCAAAAAAATTCCAGAAGATTCGTCATGCATGATTTCCCTTTTGTAAATCCATGCTGACTCGGACCGATAATCCTGTTCCTCCGTCACCCCAGATCCTCTGGCCACTACTATATCAGGAAGATTGTTTGTGTCCTCCTTAGTGAAGACAGATCCAAAGTACCTGTTCAACTCATCTGCTATTTCCTTGTTCCCCATAATAAATTCACTTGTTTCAGTCTTCAACTTTGATCTTAACTAATTTTTTCCTCTTCACATACCTAAAAAATCTTTTACTATCCTCCTTTATATTCTTGGCTAGCTTACCTTCGTACCTCATCTTTTCTCCCCGTATTGCCTTTTTAGTTATCTTCTGTTGCTCTTTAAACATTACCCAATCCTCTTGCTTCCCGCTCATCTTGGCTACATTGTACTACTTCTCTTTTATTTTTATACTCTCCGTGACGTCCCTTGTCAGACACGGTCATCCCTTACTCCTCTTGGAAACTTTCTTCCTCTTTGGAATGAACTGATCCTGCACCTTCTGTATTATTCCCAGAAATACCTGCCATTGTTGTTCCACTGTCAGGAACTGAGTGAAATCCAGGTTAGCCGGGAAGTGGTGTTAGGTAAATTGAATGGATTAAAGGCCGATAAATCCCCAGGGCCAGATAGGCTGCATCCCAGAGTACTTAAGGAAGTAGCTGCAGAAATAGTGGATGCATTAGTAAACTCTTTAGATTCTGGAGTAGTTTCTGAGGATTGGAGGGTAGCTAATGTAACCCCACTTTTTAAAAAGGGAGGGAGAGAGAAAACGGTGAATTACAGACCAGTTAGTCTAACATCGGTAGTGGAGAAACTGCTAGAGTCTGTTATTAAAGATGGGATAGCAGCACATTTGGAAAGTGGTGAAATCATTGGACAAAGTCAGCATAGAATTATGAAAGGTAAATCATGTCTGACGAATCTTATAGACTTTTTCGAAGATGTAACTAGTAGAGTGGATAAGGGAGAACCAGTGGATGTGTTATATCTGGACTTTCAGAAGGCTTTCGACAAGGTCCCACATAAGAGATTAGTATACAAACTTAAAGCATATGGTATTGGGGTTCAGTATTGATGTGGATAGAGAACTGGCTGGCAAACAGGAAGCAAAGGGTAGGAGTAAACGGGTCCTTTTCACAATGGCAGGCAGTGACTAGTGGGGTACCGCAAGGCTCAGTGCTGGGACCCCAGCTATTTACAATATATATTAATGATTTGGATGAGGGAATTGAATGCAACATCTCCAAGTTTGCGGATGACACGAAGCTGGGGGGCAGTGTTAGCTGTGTGGAGGATGCTAGGAGGCTGCAAGGTGACTTGGATAGGATGGGTGAGTCGGCAAATGCATGGCAGATGCAGTATAATGTGGATAAATGTGAGGTTATCCACTTTGGTGGCAAAAACAGGAAAGTAGACTGTTATCTGAATGGTGGCCGATTAGGAAAAGGGGAGATGCAACGAGACCTGGGTGTCATGGTACACCAGTCGTTGAAAGTAGGCATGCAGGTGCAGCAGTCAGTGAAGAAAGCGAATGGTATGTTAGCATTCATAGCAAAAGGATTTGAGTATAGGAGCAGGGAGGTTCTACTGCAGTTGTACAGGGTCTTGGTGAGACCACAGTGGAATATTGCGTACAGTTTTGGTCTCCTAATCTGAGGAAATACATTCTTGCCATAGAGGGAGTACAGAGAAGGTTCACCAGACTGATTCCTGGGATGTCAGGACTTTCATATGAAGAAAGACTGGATAGACTCAGATTGTACTCGCTAGAATTTAGAAGATTGAGGGGGGATCTTTTAGAAACTTACAAAATTCTTAAGGGGTTGGACAGACTAGATGCAGGAAGATTGTTCCCGATGTTGGGGAAGTCCAGAACAAGGGGGTCACAGTTTAAGGATAAGGGGGAAATCTTTTAGGACCGAGATGAGAAAAACATTTTTCACACAGAGAGTGGTGAATCTCTGGAATTCTCTGCCACAGAAGGTAGTTGAGGCCAGTTCATTGGCTATATTTAAGAGGGAGTTAGATGTGGCCCTTGTGGCTAAAGAGATCAGGGGTTATGGAGAGAAGGCAGGTACAGGATACTGAGTTGGATGATCAGCCATGATCATATTGAATGGTGGTGCAGGCTCGAAGGGCCGAAAGGTCTACTCCTGCACCTATTTTCTATGTTTCTATGTTTCTATGTCATCCCTGCTATGGTATCCTTTCAGTCAACTTTGGCCAGCTCCTCCCTCATGGCTCCATACTTCCTTTTATTCAACTGTAACACTGACACGACCAATTTACCCTTCTCCTTCTCCAATTGCAGATTATGGTCACTACCTCCTAATGGCTCCATAACTTCAAGTTCCTTTATCAAATCTGGTTTAATACACAACACTAAATCCAGAATTGTCTTCTCCCTGGTAGGTTCAATACAAGCTGCTCTAAGAATCCATCACGGAGGCACTCCACAAACTCCCTTTCTTGGTGTCCATTACCAACCTGATTTTCCCAGTCTACCTGCATGTTCAAATCTCCCATTCAACCGTAGCATTACCTTTACTACATGCCAATTTTTACTCCTGATTCCTTGCACCCTATATCCATATTATTTGGGGGCCTGTAGATAAGGGTAATTTTACCCTTACAATTCCTTAGTTCTATCCATATTGACGCCACATCTCCTGTTTTAATGTTACCCCTTGCAAGGGACTGAATTTCATTCCTCACCAACAGAGCTACCCCACCCCCTGCTAAATGTCTGTCTTTCCGATAGGAGGTATATCCTTCAATATTCAGTTCCCAGCCTTGGCCCTCTTGCAGCCATGTCTCTGTAATTTCCACAACATCATACTTGTCTATTGTCTTTGAAGCATCTCTGGAGAAAAGGAATAGGTGCCGTTTCGGTTCGAGGCCCTTTTACAACTCATTTTGAAATGTACTGTAGCCTCCCTTCTTCCTCTCTATCTAGCCTCCCCCAATTCTGCAAGAAAGCTGGTAGATCATTGCTGCAGGGATTAGTCCTGAGTCTCCTGTGGTTACAGGAACTGCAGATGCTGGTTTACCAAATAAATACGCAAACTGCTAGAGTAACTCAGCGATCAGGCAGCATCTCTGGAGAACGTGGCTAGATGAGGTTTTTACATTCGGATCCTTCTTCAGACTTTGTCCTGTAGATGTTGGAATCTTGAGCAAAACACTAGGTATTAGAGGAACTCAAGCAGTCTGAATGAAGCGTGGTCCCAATCAGAAACGTCAACTGTCCGTTTCCCCGCACAGATGCTGGCTGATCCACTGAGTTCCTCCAACACTTTGTGTTTTAGAACATAGAACATAGAACATAGAACAGTAGAGTACATGAACAGACCCACCGGTCCACAAGTCTGTGCCGAACATGATGCCAAGATCAACTAATCTCTTCTTTACACTTTAAAGTTACAGTGTCGAAACAGGCCCTTGGACCCACCAAGTCTGCACCGATCAGCGATCACCCCGCGCACTTACACTACCCTACACACTAGAACAATTTTACATGATTTATAAAAGATAATTTTTTTTTAGTTTAGAATTTTTTAGTTTAGAGATACAGTGCGGAAACAGGCCCTTTCGGCCCACCGGGTCCACGCCGACCAGCGATCCCCGCACGTTAACACTATCCTACACCCACTAGGGACAGTTTTTACATTTTTCAAGCCAATTAACCTACATATCTGTGCATCTTTGAAGTGTGGGAGGAAATCGAAGATCTCGGAAAAAACCCACGCGGGTCATGGTGAGAATGTACAAACTCCGTACAGACAGCACCCAATAGTCGGGATCGAACCCGGGTCTCCGGCGCTGCATTTGCTGTAAGGCAACAACTCTACCGCTGCGCCACCATGCCGCCCCTATCCTCACTGATTGGTGTCTGTTGATCAGGAAGTCGAGGATCCAGTTGCAGAGATGAGTGCTGACATCACGTCCTGCGAGTTTGGTGACCAGATTGGATGGTATAATGGCATTAAAGGCGGAGCTGTAATCTATGAATAGGAGTCTGACGTAGGTGCCTCTCTTCTCCAGGTGTTCTAGTGATGAGTGCAGGGCGAGGGCGATGGCATCATCCGTGGATCTGTTTTGGCGGTAGATGATCTACAGCGGGTCAAGTCCTCTGGGAAGATTGGATTTAATGCATTCCATAACTAGCCTCTCAAAAGATTTAATGATGATGCTTTTAACCATATAAATAACCATATAACAATTACAGCACGGAAACAGGCCATCTCGACCCCTCTAGTCCGTGCCGAACACATAGTCTCCCCTAGTCCCATATACCTGCGCTCAGACCATAACCCTCCATTCCTTTCCCATCCATATAACTATCCAATTTATTTTTAAATGATAAAAACGAACCTGCCTCCACCACCTTCACTGGAAGCTCATTCCACACAGCTACCACTCTCTGAGTAAAGAAGTTCCCCCTCATGTTACCCCTAAAATTCAGTCCCTTAATTCTCATGTCCCCTTGTTTGAATCTTCCCTACTCTCAGTGGGAAAAGCTTTTCCACGTCAACTCTGTCTATCCCTCTCATCATTTTAAAAACCTCTATCAAGTCCCCCCTTAACCTTCTGCGCTCCAAAGAATAAAGCCCTAACTTGTTCAACCTTTCTCTGTAACTTAGTTGCTGAAACCCAGGCAACATTCTAGAGAGTTGTGAATCAGTGGAATTCTCCGCCACAGAAGGCAGTGGAGGCCAATTCACTAGATGTTTTCAAGAGATAGTTAGATATAGTTCTTAAGCTAACGCAATCAAGGTATATGGGGAGATAGCAGAAATGGTGTACTGATTTAGGATGATTAGCCATGATCATATTGAATGGCAGTGCTGGCTCGAAGAGCCCAATGGCCTACTCCTGCCCCTATATTCTATGTTTCTATGTTTCTATGTCAAGGCCACTGGGCGGTAGTCGTTTGGGCATGAGGTCTTGCTTTTGTTTGGTATTGGCATGATGGTGGCCTTCTTGAACCAGGTGGGAACCTCAGAACGGAGTAGGGAGAAATGAAATATGTGCGCGAATACTCCCGCTAGCTGGTCCGTGCAGTTTCTAAGGACAAGGCCAGGGACTCCATCAGGGCCAGTTACTTTTCATGGGTTCACCCTCAGGAAGGCCAATCTAACCTCTCCTGTAGTCACCCTGGGGAGAGGCACACTGGAGTCTGTAGGGCCAGGTGTCACCTTCCGAAGCGAGAATAGAAAGCATTCAGTTCACCGTGTCAGGTCACACTGTCACCAGCGATGTTGCCTGACCGAGGTTTGCAGACAGTTGTCTTATTCAGACCTTTCCACATTCTCCGTGTGTCCGAGTGATTACAGTGGGACTCAGGTTTGTCCCGCTATTGTCTCTTGGCATCTCTGATGGTTGGCGGAGATCGTAGAGGGCCTTCTTGTACCACTTGAGATCAATTGATCTGCCTCATGACTTTCTGACTCATATACTCAATGTCCCGACTAATACTCCTTATTAACCACTCTGTCCATTTTGGTTGCCACGTTCAAGGAACTATGGGCATGGACCCCAAGATCAAGTATCTATCTACAGTTATAGAGTTATAGTCAGAGAGTCAAAGAGTGATACAATGTGGCAACAGGCCCTTTGGCCCAACTTGCCCACACCGGCCAACATGTATTGTATTGTATTGTATTGTATTGTATTCAAATTTATTGTCATTGTCTCAATTAGAGACAACGAAATGAATTTCCCTTTACAGTCAGTATCATAAAAATAAATAAATAATAAATAATAAAACATATTAAAAATAAAATAGAATTTAAAAAAAAAGCACAAACACAGAAAGTCCACGACACAACATAACACAATGGCACCAAGGTGAGGAAGGTACCATAGTCCAGCTAGCCTCCCCTCCGATCTTCCCAGATGTTCACCCGTGGTCGGGGTCTTCCAAGCACCCGCAGTCGCCACCCCGGGCGGCCCGATGCTCAGGCCCTCTCGCCAGGCTGATGGAACGCCGACGCCGAACCCCGACGGTGAAAATCCTCCTCAGCGGCCCGGACCTCCCGATCAGCCGCCTCCCACCGGAGTCCGCAGCTCCCGAGTCCGCAGACCGAACCGGGCAGAGTCGCAGGACCCCACGATGTTTGTCAGCGCCGCCCACGTTGGGAGCTCCGCGAACCACAGCTCCATGATGGCGGTGCAGCAGGTCCAGCACGCCGGGCTCCAGACGGCGATCCCCGGTAAGGCATCGCCAGCCCCACGATGTATCAGCGCTGTCCCGCCGCTGCTGGAGCTCTGGTCGGTCCAGGCAGGAAAGGCCGCGCCAATCCAGTAGGTAGGCCGCTGGGGGGGTGAGGGCGCGACTCGAATAATAGTCGCGTCCTCTCCAGGAAGCGGCTGAAGGACGGTATCCCCCTTACCGTGCCCTCTTCCCCCACATTAAAACATTGAAAAAAACATTAAAAACACACTTCAACATAACAAAAAAAAACAAAAAAACAAAAAGATACCGGGCTGAAGGTGGAGGCAGCTGGCACCAGCGCCACTGGAAGTACAAATGCAACATGTCCCAGCTACACTAGTCCCACCTGCCTGTGTTTGGTCCATATCCCTCCAAACATGTCCTACCCCTGTACCTGAAACAGTTTCTTAAACGTTGGTATAGTCTTCACCTATTTCACCTATTCCTGTACCTGAAGGTGGTTTGGACCTGAAACGTCACCTTTTCATTTTAGAGTCATAGCGACTTAGAGAGATAGAGAGGAAATAGGCCCTTAGGCCCAACTCGCCCACATATGTCCCAGCTACACTAGTCCCACCTGCCTACGTTTGGTCCATATCCCACAAAACATGTCCTATCCATGTACCTGTCTAACTGTTTCTTAGGCATAGTCCCAGCATCAACTACCTCCTCTGGCAGCTTGTTCCATACACCCACCTGTGTGAAAAACGTTACCCCTCAGATTCCTGTTAAATCTTTTCCCCTGCACCTTAAACCTATGTCCTCTGGTCCTCGATTCCCCTACTGTGGGCAAGAGACTCTGTGCATCTACCCGATCTATTCCTCTCATGATTTTATACACCTCTATAAGATCACCCCTCATTCTCCTGCGCTCCAAGGAATAGAGACCCAGCCTACTCAACCTCTCCCTATAGCTCACACCCTCTAGTCCTGGCAACATCCTCGTAAATTTCACAGTTACAGTTATACAGTTGACCTTTTGTAAATAACCTTTTATCCCCGAAGGTCACTATCCCAAGTGTCCTGAGTTGGCAATGAAATGTTTTGCTGCCAAGTTCCTGCATGATTTTTTGCTAATAAAGCCACGGAGATGTGGCAACGTTTCAGCAATAGCGGGCTGCTGACAGATCTTCCCGAGAGCTGGCAAGAGCTCAGGCCTCTCTGGGTGGGCAGGGTTAAAGGTTAGCAGCTGGGAGAAGAACAACGTTGATTTATAATCAGCATTCAGTATTTTGGGAAGGAGGCAATTTACACTGGAGGCAGCTTCATCTCCCGAACGACAAAATGATTGTAATAACCAATTAGTGTTTATAAGAGGTTTTCAGGACATCCCGCCAGGCAGATTCTAGAAATGATTACTGCAACAACATTAAAAGGGTGTATTTTCCCAACGAGATCCAAATTGGAAATGAAGCCTGAAGTAATGCTTCCTTCCCTGGCATTGTGCCTCGGCTATTTTCCCCTCTGCTGATGTCTTCTCTGTCATCGCCACTCTGCTGGAGGTAGGACAATCCAGGGTTGTCAGATTGGTCTGGGCATCCCTTCATGAAGAAGGGGGGACCTCGTTGAAACTTGCCGAATAGTAAAAGGCGTGGATGGTGCAAATGTTTTTTTAGTTTTAGTTTTGAGAGATACAGCACGGAAACAGCACCGAGTCCGCGCCGACCAGCGATCCCCGCACACTGGCACTATCCCACATGTAAACAAGAGGCAAAGTCATTGTGTGGTTTAAACACGTCTTTAATAGTCACTTAGCAGCACTAGGATAACTGGTTGTCAGTACAGCCTAGCTGCTCGAACCCAAGTGCCCGGGGTGGGGCATTAGTAGGAGTGTTAGTATGGGTGTTGTGAAGGGGTGGAGTTAGTGGTGCTGGCTTGCGTGTGATTGGTTCACATGCACTCAATCTACATCCTTCCCCCTTGGGATTAAGACTACTGATGATGTGTCCTGTGCCCAACTGTCCTGAAGGTTACCCAGGCCAAGATATACGTATCCCCCCCCGGCCCCCCACCGATGTTGAGCGTCTACCACTCTCAACAATCAATGAATGTCGTGAAATGCTCCCCACCTATTGGCACAAGGGACTTCTTAACATCTTGTCCTGTGTATTTGATTCTGGAAAGGGCACCCATGCCTTGGAGTTAAACATACTCGCCATATCTGTCTGGTGGTCTGCTGACGCGTCCCGAGCGCGTGCGGACCCAACCCTCCCCTCCCTCTCCCGAAAGATGGGACGGAGATCCAGGAGGTGAGAATGGCGCGGGAGAGGTTTGTGGGGACCGAAAAGGAAGACATGCGGTAGGTGAGACCCCGTGGTTAGTGGAGACCGAGGGACGATGGGGGGTGTAAGGCATGCGGGGACGGGTGGGAGACATCGCAGAAGGCGTCTGGAACTGGAGCGTCGGAGCATAGGGACCAGCAGGCGGTGGGCGGGGCTCCCTCACAACAAGCAGGTGTTGTCGACTTCTCCGGTAGACCGCTCCCTCACAGTCCACCATGTAGGATCGTGGCTCGTTAGTCGGGCTGACAACAGTGCCCAGACGGGAATGTCCAGTCGAAGTTCGTAGACGGACGACCTGGCCCGGCAGTAGAGGCTTGAGTGGTCTGCTGGAACTGTCGTATGATCGTTTCTGGATGCTCTGCCTCTCTTGGAGACGTCTCTGGATACTAGGGACAATTTACTCTCTCTTACCGAAGCGAATTAACAAACAAACCCGCATGTCTTTGGAGTGTGGGAGAAAACCGGAGCACCCGGGGAAAATCCCACGCAGGTCACGGGGAGTACGTACAAATTCTGTACAGGCAGCGCCCGAGGTCAGGATCGAACCTGAGTCTCCGGCACTGTGGGACAGCAACTCTACCGCTGCACCACTGTGCCTTGGAGAGGACATTTCCATTATTTGGAGAGTCTAGGACCAGAGGCCATAGCTTCAGAATAAAAGGACATAACGTTAGACAGGAGATGTGGAGGAATTTCTTTCGTCAGAAGGTGATGAATTTGTGGAATTCATTGCCACAGACAGCAGTGGAGGCCAAATCAAGGGACATGTTTCATGTGGAAGATTCTTGATTAGTAAGGGTGTCAGGGATTATGTGGAAATGTCAGGAGAATGGGGTTGAGAGGGAGATAGATCTGCCATGGTTGAATGGCGGAGTAGACTTGATGGGCAGAATGGCCTAATTCTGCTCCTGGAACTTATGAACTTATATACTCTGGAAGTCATCTGCACAAGTTCACTAATCAGGATGCTCCTGAGGAGGAACTATACGTAAAGAGATCTGTCCCACCAGCATGCGAGTGCATGCGTCTAGCGCGTCCAAACGTGGTGGCTTGAGGCGTACGGCCTCGCGGGGCCGGTCCCACATCCAACCGCGGAGGCGTATGGAGTTGTGCCGACATCATACTCACCAATCAGCTAGGCAGGAGGCGGGCCGACTGAATTTGGACGTCGCATGGCGTCGGGCGGTGACGTCGTCAGGCAACGGCACGCCGGGCGTGACGTCATCGCGCAATGCCACGCGCTAGGCGTACGCCGTCAAGACGCTGCGTACGGTGTCAAGATGCTGCGTGCGATGTCAAGACACTGCATACGCCCGTCGAGGCGCTGCGTACGGCCTCAATGCAGCTGCGGGCCGACAGGCCGTTGCCGCGCGGGATTTTCAGACAATGCAAGATTTTTGGAGCCTCGCGCGATGTCGGGACCAGCCCCGCACAACTCCATGCACCTCCGCCGATCGAAGTGGGACCGGCCCCGCGAGGCCGTACGCCTCAAGCGACCACGTTTGGTCGCATGCTGGTAGGACAGGCCCTTTATTCCCTTTATGTGTGCCTGTACACCCTGGACAGTTCAATGTAATCATGTCTAGTCTTTCTGCTGTGGTGTGAGCAGGCAAAGTTTAAAGAGAAAAAGCTTTTCACTGCACTCCGTACATGTGGCAATCAACTAAACTAAACTAAATTAAACTAAATCTGTGGTGGTGTATCGGTGTTGCAGCAGTAGAGTTGCTGTCCCACAGTGTTGGAGACCCGTGTTCAATCCTGACCTCGGGTGCTGTCTGTGCAGAGTTTGTACGTACTCCCCGTGACCTGCATTGGTTGTTCTCCGTGGATTGTCACCTTGTCGTGGTAGAGAAGCTTGTGTGGACCTGAGATCCTGAGAGCGATGCCGTCTGGAGCTGTGCTCCTGGTAGGGCCACCCATGGCGGTAAGGTCGAGGGGGAGGTCTCTGCCAAAGATTGATCCAAGCAAGACCTCAACGGTGGAACAGGCGGAGGACGATGGCTGACCTTAGTGGAGCGTCACAACAGCTACGAAGGCGGATGAAGGCTGCAGCAGAAAAGGTCTCCGGTCGTCTTGGACTCCATGCCACTGGATCCTGACCCAGATCTGTCAAGGTCCGTGGGGTGGCTGTCTGTGCACCAGTCTCCCCACGTTAAACAACAAAGTCACGCACATATAGGGAATAACACCCTGGATACACCCATGGTCAGCCATGACTGAAGGGGGCGCTGGAGTAACTCAGTGGGACAGGCAGCATCTCTGGATATGGGTGACATTTCTGGTCGAGACCCTTCTTCGGACTCTTCCTTCTATTCCTTTCTCTATCCCATTCCTTCGATGCAGAGATGCTGCCTGTCCCACTGAGTTATCCCGGCATTTTGTATCTATGGAATAAACCAGCATCTGCAGTTCTTTCTTACCCAATAAAGTATGGACCCTCTTGATTGGTTCCTGGATGAAGGGACATATCTGGTGAAGAAGGATTGAGTAAGACTGGCCAAAGCTTACAGGACTTTAGAAACTTGGGACTGAGGCATGCAAGATTCTGAGAGGGATTGAAAACATAGAAGCAAAGAGGTTATCTCCTTCATCAAGAGGGAGTCAAGAGTCAAGAGTGTGTTATCGTCATATGAGCAATGAACAATGAACAGCCTGCATTGTATCAGAATAAGGTGCATCCAAGTGACCCTGAATGGGTCAATCTTATAGAGACACAGAGCTAGAGTCACAGAGTCATAGTCATAAAGCACATAGAATAGAAGCACCTTAGAATAGAAGGACATTGCTTTAGAACGGATATGAGGATACATTTCTTTAAAGAGTCACGGAGTCATAGAGTGATACAGTGTGGAAACAGGCCGCTCGGCCCAACTTGCCCATGCCGGCCAACACGTCCCAGCTACACTAGTCCCACCTGCCTGCACTTGGTCCATATCCCTTCCAAACATGATAGGGATAAGGGAAACAAGAAATATATACGATGATATAGAGAGATATAGAAGAATGAATTAAAGATATGCCAAAAGAGTTACGATGATAAAGGAAACAGACCATTGTAAAGAGTGTATCTCTCTAACAGAAGATAGACACAAAAAGCTGTAGTAACTCAGCGGGACAGGCAGCATCTCTGGAGAGAAGGAATGGGTGACGTTTCGGGTCGAGGCCCTTCTTCAGACTCCAGAGATGCTGCCTGTCCTGCTAACTTTTTCACCCAGAGAGTTGTGAATCTGTGGAATTCTCTGCCACAGGAGGCTGTGGAGACCAATTCACTGGATATATTCAAGAGAGAGTTAGATTTAGCTCTGAGGACTAGCAAAATCAAGGAATATGGAGAGAAAGCAGGAACGGGGTACTGATTTTGTATGATCAGCTATCATATTGAATGGTGGTGCCGGCTGGAAGGGCCAAATGGCCTACTCCTGCACCTATTTTCTTTGTTTCTATGTTTCTAAATTACTCCAGCATCATCGGTTTAAACCAGCATCTGGAGTTTCTTCCTACACATGTATCTCTCTAAACCCTCTCTATACCAAAGATCCACCTGTGCTCTCTCTCTCTCTGGGGTCAGTTCAGGATATGACCATCTCCCGCTGCAGTGACTATATTGCCTCTCTTGCATTCCACCCAGGAGATTCCCTGTTCACTGCAATGGGAAAGCGGCAGCATAATGACACCCTTTGTGGTTCAGTCGGGATGCACTGAAGCAACGATGCTTGCGGCATTTCTCATTATGGCCGTGCGTGTAACATCTTTCGCGCGACTGCAGATGTTCCCTGCCAGAGAGCCGACAGCGGATTTAACCCATGAAATCATTTAAATTTGCTCCCCTCTTTCCGAGGCACAACTCTGGTCATACATCTGCCATTATTAGCGCAACTATGTGGCGTTGCACAAGCTAAAATAGCAGCAGCCATACGAGGAAGTGGAAAAGAATTCCACAAAGCCTGTATTTTGTCTCAGATCAATCTACAAAAAGTTGTCTTTCCCCTTGTAAAGCAGGAAGACTTCCTCAGAGAAAATAGACACAGGTTACACCTTCCACCCCTGCTGCAATAGTTCATAAGTTCTAGGAGCAGAATTAGGCCATTCGGCCCATCAACTCTACTCTGCCATTCAATCATGGCTGATCTATCTTTCCCTCTCAATCCCATTCTTCTGCCTTCTCCCCATAACCTCTGACACCCAATCTGATGATCAATCTCCACCTTAAAAAATATGAATTGACTTGGCGGGGTAGACTGGATGGGCCAAATGGCCTAATTCCTCTCCTATAACATGAATTTAACTTTCTTGGAGGTTGCTTGAAGGGAGTTTCAGGATTTAGACCCAGAAAGGTGAAGGGGAAAAGATTTAATAGAAATCCGACGGATAACATTTCCACACAATGTATGGAACAAGCTGCCAGAGGAGGTAGTTGAGGCAGGGACTATCCCAACATTTAAGAAATCATTAGACAGGTACATGGATAGGACAGGTTTAGAGGGATATGGACCAAATGCAGGCAGGTGGGACTAGTGCAGCTGGGACATGTTGGCCGGTACGGGTGTTGGGACGACGGGCCTGTTTCTACACTGTATCACTCTATGACTCTTTGACTCTATAAACAGAGGCCAGTGAAATAGTTTCAAATTGGGATGGTGTGAAGAAGAACCTGGTTCTGTTCCCCCCACTTCATCACCAAACTTGTAGAACGTGAAGTCAGCACTCATCTCTGCTAATGGCTCCTCGACCTCCTGACCAACGAGTCTCACCCCGGTCCCTCTCCCTTCCCCCCCATCTGCCATCAAACAAGAGGCACAGAAGCGTGAAAATGATCACCTCCATATTCCGGGACAGTTTCTTCCCAGCTGTTATCAGGCAACTGGACCATCCTAACACCAACTAGAGAGCGGTCCTGAGCTACTATCTACCTCATTGGAGACCCTCAGACTATCTTTAATCGGACTTTACTGGGCTTTACCTTGCACTAAACGTTATTCCCATTATCATGGATCTGTACACTGTGAATGGATCGATTGTAATCATGTGTAGTCTTTCCGCTGACTGGAGAGCATGCACCAAAAAGCTTCGCACTGTACCTCAGTACATGTGATAATAAATTAAACCAAACCAAATTAAATTAAACGATCTAAACTAAACTAAACTAAACTAAACTAAACTAAACTAAACTAAACTAAACTAAACTAAACTAAACTAAACTAAACTAAACTAAACTAAAGCCCCAAGCGCTGGAATTCCCACACGGAATCTTTTCTTGTTTAAGTCACTCTCTCCGCTGGTCATCGATCCTCATGTTTTATTGTGTGGCACAGTGCTGAGGTTTAATAATGCTTCCACGATGTCCTCTGTGTCACTTGATTTACATCCACTGTAGAAACTCGTGATGTTGCAGTTGGTACATATTACTGAGCAGGATATATCATCACTCATTTGCTTTGTCTTGGGAATAGCTTGGAAGAGAGAGCATGGCAGGGCATCAAGCCAGGGCACTCCACACATTGAATTGAATTGAATTGAATTGAATTGAATGCCTTTATTGTCATTCAGACCTTACGGTCTGAACGAAATTTCGTGCCTGCAGTCATACATACAATCATACAATAATAACAACAATAAACACACATTAACAGCACCACAGTGAGTCCTCCAAGCACCTCACTGTGGTGGAGGCAAAAATCTTAGGGCTGCAGTCTCTTCCCTCCTCTTCTCCCTCTGCGCCGAGGCGATTCCCCACCGGGCGATGGTACATACATTCCCGCGGCTCACCGAACCCCGCAACGGACCGGCTCAAACACCGCGGCCCGGGGTGGTCGAAGCTGCCGCCCTCCAGTCCAGCGGACGCAGCCACTGGCCCGCAGCTGAACCCAGGACTCAGGTCACCGCTGCCAGAACGCCGTCCCAGCCACCGGAGCACCGTTCCAGCCCCGAGCCGGATCGCCCTCACGTGAGTGCCGTTCCTCCCTTGGGCTGGGCCACTCCGATGGGAGCGCCGTTCCTCCCTCGGGCTGGGCCACTCCGACGGGAACGCCATTCCTCCATCGGGCTGGGCCACTCCGACGGGAGTGCCGTTCCTCCCTCGGGCTGGGCCACTCCGACGGGAGCGCCGTACCTCCCTTGGGCTGGGCCACTCCGACGGGAGCGCCGTACCTCCCTTGGGCTGGGCCACTCCGACGGGAGTGCCGTTCCTCCCTCGGGCTGGGCCACTCCGACGGGAGCGCCGTACCTCCCTTGGGCTGGGCCACTCCGACGGGAGCGCCGTTCCTCCCTCGGGCTGGGCCACTCCGACGGGAGTGCCACAGCTCCTCACGGGAGTCTCGGCCCCTCGCCAGGCCGTCCTCACGGTAGCGCAGTTCCAGCCCCGAGCTGGGCCACCCTCACGGGAGCGAACCCAGGGCGAGTCCTGACAGGCTGCCTCCGGAGTCCCGAGGTCGCCAGCTCCGCCATTAGGCCTCAGCGCAGACGGAGGCAGAGAGGGGGGACACGACGAAAAAGTCGTATTCCCCCCAAGGGAGAGACAGCAAACCCCGTTTCAACCCCCCACCCCCCCCCCCCACATAAACACAACCTAAAAACCAAAAACACAACTAGACAAAACGGAAAAAAACAACACAAAAAAGTAAAAACAAACGGACTGCAGGCGAGCCGCAGCCGTTCCCAGCGCCGCCACTTCCGGAATACGATCATCGTTCCTGCTTAGAATGAGGTCCTCCCTAGGGTTACAAGCTTGTGGTCAACTCATACAACAGAGCGAGTGTTTGTGAGAGTAGCAGTATGGATGAGATGGATTTCCTAGCTACTGTGGGGCAGAAGGCATCTTCAATCAGATGGGAAAATGTATTTCTGTGTCCTCTATTCCCAGCTATTCACCATGCCATAGACCACGGCATAGTGGCGCAGCGGTAGAGTTGCTGCCTTACAGCATCAGAGACCCGAGTTCAATCCTGACTATGGGTGCTGTTCTGTACATTCTCCCCGTGACCGCATGGGTTTTCTCTGCGTGCTCCGGTTTCCTCCCACACTCCACAGATGTACAAGTTAATTGGCTTCGGTAAAGATAGTAAAATGTCCCTAGTGTGTAGGGACTTTCTAATGTCTAAAGTAAAATCTAAAGGTCGGAGACAGGCCCTTTGGCCTAAATTCTTCTTCTTGCGTATGGCGTGCACAGCCTAAAGTTGTACGACAACTTGTTCTATTTGATCTTATTTGATTGTGCACGCCAGGTTGATTGCATTCGTCGAAACAGGGCAGACCGCGGGAAGGTTGCAATCTCCCACCCCTTGGCCTAACTCATTCATGTTGACCAAAATGTCCCATTAAGTTTGTCCCATTTGCCCATGTTTGGCCCATATCCCTCTAAGCCTTTCCTCTTCCTGCACGCCTGGTATTATTTCAGATTTGCTCTGTCCTCGTTGTTTTGTTCTTTTGTTTTGTGGGATTATTCCTCTTTGTGGAGATTAAGGAGAAACTCAACAGGTTTAGTTTATTTTATTTTAGAGAAACAGTGCGGAAACAGGCCCTCCAGTCCACCGAGTCCGTGCTGACCAGCCAGCGATCACCCCGTACACTAACACTATCCTGTACACATTGGAGATAATTTACAATTTTTACAGAAGCCAATTAACCTATAAACTTGTATGTCTTTAGAGTGAGGGAGGAAACCGGAGCACCCGGAGAAAACCCACGCAGGTCACGGGGAGAATGTACAAACTCCATGTAGACAGCAGCCGCAGTCAGAATCGAACCCAGGTCTCTGGCGCTATAAGGCAGCGACTCTAAGGCTGCACCACCATCTGGAATTATTTCAGATTTGCTCTATCCACAGTGCATTGGTCATTTTTTTGGTGGGATTCTTCCTCTTTCTGGAGGTAAAGGAGAAAGTCAACAGAAAGTCGATCCTGACTACGGGTGCTGTCTCTACGAAGTTGGTATGCTCTCCTCGTGACTGCAAGGCTCAGTGCTGGGACCACAGCTATTTACAATATACATCAATGATTTAGATGAAGGGATTCAACGTAACATTAGCAAATTTGCAGATGACACAAAGCTGGGTGCCAGTGCGAACTGTGAGGAGGATGCTATGAGGATGCAGGGTGGCTTGGGCAAGTTGGGTGAGTGGGCGGAGGCATGGCACATGCAGTTTAATGTGGATAAATGTGAAGTTATCCACTTTGGTGGCAAAAACAGGAAGGCAGATTAATATCTGAATGGTGTCAAGTTCGGAAAAGGGGAAGTACAAAGAGATCTGGGGGGTCCTTGTTCATCACTCACTGAAAGCAAGCATGCGGGTACAGCAGGCAATGAAGAAAGCGAATGGCATGTTGGTCTTCATAACAAAAGGAGTTGAGTGTTGGAGCAAAGAGGTCCTTCTGCAGTTGTACAGGGCCCTACTGAGACCACACCTGGAGTATTGTGTGCAGTTGAGGTCTCCAAATTTGAGGATGGACATTCTTGCTATTGAGGGAGTGCAGTGTAGGTTCACAAGATTAATTCCCAGCATGGTGGGACTGTTATATGTGGATAGAATGGAGCAACTGGGCTTGTATACTCCAGAATGTAGAATGATGAGAGGGACCTTATTGAAACATATAATATTATTAAGGGATTGAACACGCTGGAGGCAGGAAACCTGTTCCCGATGTTGGGGGAGTCCATAACCGGGGGCCACAGTTTAAGAATAAGGGTCAGGCCATTTAGAATGTAGATGAGGAAAAACGTTTTCACCCGGAGAGTTGTGAATCTGTGGAATTCTCTGCCTCAGAAGACAGTGGAGACCAATTCTCTGGGTGCTTTCAAGAGAGAGTTAGATAGAGCTCAGGGGATATGGTGAGAAGGCAGCAGCGGGGTACTGAATGTGGATGATCAGACATGATCAAAATAAATGGCGGTGCTGGCTCGAAGGGCAGAATGGCCAACTCCTTGATCTATTGTCAATTGTCTATTGACCTGCATGGGTTTTCCCCGGGTGCTCCGGTTTCCCCTCACACTCCAGGTTTGAAGTTTAATCAGCTTGGTATAAGTGTAAAATTGTCCCTAGTGTGTGAAGGATAGTGTTAGTGTGCGGGGATCGCTGGTCGGTGCGGACACAGTGGGCCGAAGAGCCTGTTTCCGCGCTGTATCTCTAAACTAAACTAAATTAAATACCTTCACATCATTCAATGTTTCTAATTAAGTTAAGTGCAAATGTAACCAGCAGGGCCCCAAGTAGAATATGATTACAGCCATGAATACATCACAAGGCTACATCCTCACGAGACACTCCGATGAACCATCGCTTTCCTGGTTAGTACTCTGGGTCCACAATAATGACACTAGTGAATGAATAAATGTTTTAATGAGATCGGCGAAATAAACCTGTTCTAAAATCAACTGATTCCTCATTCTGGACAGTGAATTAAGTGGAACTGAGAACATGCAATCAAGAAATCAATTGGCATTAAAATAATTTAGCATCAAATATTCATGTAAGGCTAACACATTGGCGATGTCTCTTCAATCTCTGTCAGGGGAAGAAATTAAAAGCTGACAGAGGAAAGGATGTGTTCAAAGTCTACATAAATATTCAACACTGGGTGGCACGGTGGCACAGCGGTAGAGCTACTGCCTTACAGCGCTTGCAGCACCGGAGACCCGGGTACGATCCCCACTGCATGTACTTGCCTGTACTGAGTTTGTATGTTCACCCCATGAAACATAGAAACATAGAAAATAGGTGCAGGAGTAGGCCATTCGGCACTTCGAGCCTGCACCGCCATTCAATATGATCATGGCTGATCATCCAACTCAGTATCCTGTACCTGCCTTCTCTCCATACCCCCTGATCCCTTTAGCCACAAGGGCCACATCTAACTCCCTCTTAAATATAGCCAATGAACTGGCCTCAACTACCTTCTGTGGCAGAGAGTTCCAGAGATTCACCACTCTCTGTGTGAAAAAAGTTCTTCTCATCTCGGTTTTAAAGGATTTCCCCCTTATCCTTAAGCTGTGACCCCTTGTCCTGGACTTCCCCAACATCGGGAGCAATCTTCCTGCATCTAGCCTGTCCAACCCCTTAAGAATTTTATAAGTTTCTATAAGATCCCTCCTCAATCTTCTAAATTCTAGCGAGTACAAGCCGAGTCTATCCAGTTCTATATGAAAGTCCTGACATCCCAGGAATCAGTCTGGTGAACCTTCTCTGTACTCCCTCTATGGCAAGAATGTCTTTCCTCAGATTAGGAGACCAAAACTGTATGCAATACTCCAGGTGTGGTCTCACCAAGACCCTGTTCAACTGCAGTAGAACCTCCCTGCTCCTATACTCAAATCCATTTCCAAATCGAATACGTGGGTTTTCTCTGAGATCTGAGGTTTCCTCCTGCACTCCAAAGACGAACAGGTTTGTAGGTAAATTGGCTTGGTAAAAATGTAAATTGTCCATATTGTGTGTGTAAGATAGTGTTAATGTGCGGGAATTGCTGGTTGCTGTGGGCAAAACGGACTGTTTCCGCTCTGTATCTGGAAACTAAACAAAAAACTAAATCTCCACTGATCTCTAGCCCATGACTACTCAACGTATAGAGTCAAGTCAAGAGTGTTTATTGACACATGTCCCAGATAGAACAATGAAATTCCTACGCAAATTCAGCACAACAGAATATGTAAATATATGGGGAGTTTGTGAGGATGTTGCCAGGATTTCATGGCCTGAGCTATAGGGAGAGGTTGGGGCAGTTATAGAGTCGAGGAGTGATAGTGTGGAAACTAGCCCTTCGGCCCAACTTGCCCACACCGGCCAACATGTCCCAGCTACACTAGCGGAATTCTCTGCCACAGAAGGCATTGGAGGCCCATTCGCAGGATGTTTTCAAGGGAGTTAGATGTAGCTCTTGGAGCCAAGGGAATCAAGGGATATGGGGAAAAAACCGGAACAAGGTACATATTTTGGATGGTCAGCCATGATCATATTGAATGGCGGTGCTGGCTCGAAGGGCCGAATGGCCTACTTCAGCACATATTTTCTATGTTTTTTAATGCCCCACCTGCCAGCATTTGGCCCATATCTCTCCAAACCTGTCCTGTCAATATAATGGGTAGACTGGGATTGTATTCACTGGAATTTAGACTGAAGTCTGAAGAAGGGTTTCGGCCCGAAAACGTTGCCTTTATCCTTTGGTCCATAGATGCTGCTGCACCCGCGGAGTTTCTCCAGCTTTTTTATGTAGCATAGGTGATGATTTGGGTCGGACCTTTCTTTCGATAGGTAGTTGTGGTAGTTGAGGCAGGTACTGTAACGACAACCTTATCGCCAGTAAAGAAAGTAAACTCAATGCTCACATTTATTTCAAGAAGGCTTGAATACAAAAACAAGGAAGTAATGGCGAGGCTCTATGAGGCGCTGGTAAGGGCGCCTTTGGAATATTGTGAGAAATGTTGAGCAATACTGAGCAATATGCTGGTTCTGGAAAGGTTCCAGAGGAGGTTTACAACAATGATCCCAGGAATGAATGGGTTACCCTATGATGAGCGTTTGACGGCACTGGGCCTGTACTGGCTGGAGTTTAGAAGAATGAGGGAGGACCTCATTGAAACATACAGAATGGTGAAAGGTTTAGATAGACGGTTTGTGGAGAGGATGTTTACACTAGTGGGAGAGTATAGGACTAGAGGTCACAGCCTCAGAATTAAAGAACGTTCTTTTAGGAAGGAGATGAGGAGAATTTCTTTACTCAGAGGATGATGAATTTGGGAAATTCTTTGCCATGGAAATCTGTGGAGGCCAAGTCAGTGGATATTTTTATGGCAGAGATAGATAGATTTTTGATTAGGACGGGGTGTCAGGGGTTAAGGGGAGAAGGCAGGAGAATGGGGTTAGGAGGGAGAGATAGATCAGCCATGATTGAATGGCGGAGTAGACTTGATGGGCCAAATGGCCTAATTCTGATTCTATCACTTGTGACCATATGACTAGTTATAAAGACGCTTGGACAGGTACATAGATGGGAAAGTTTAGAGGCATATGGGCCAAGTGCAGACAAGTGGGACTAGTGTAGATGGAGCATCTTGGTCAGCCTGGGCGTGTTGGGTCTAACGGTCTGTTTCCATCCTGTATGGCAATATGACTATAGTATTGGGAACATCATTCAACGATTCAATGATTCAATTCAATGAGACTTTATTGGCAGATGTAACTAAGTTCAGTGAAATGCTTTGTTTTGCAGACAACCCAATAAGATCATATACCAGACCTCACCTGGGCAGTACACAAGTGTCGCCAGGTTCTGGCGCCGACAAAGTTACTAAAGTTCACTGATCAGTCCCATCTACTACCTGCTGCCGCACGTGGCAGCAGCACGTTGCAGAGATAGGTCATCGTGTGCTGGAAGAGCAGTCACACATCTTTACACCAATCCATGTATAATAACAGTCAATAGAACGAATGTCTTCCTTGTTGTTCCCTGCATCTCTACATACATTTTCATTGCTTTATGTGCAAAGACACGCAACTCCCTTGAACACTAGACATGAACCTGCAAGTGATGATTACGAAAAAGTCACAAACGCTGGAATAATTCAGTTGGACGGCACAGTGGCGCAGCGGTAGAGTTGCTGCCTCACAGCGCCAGAGACCCGGGTTCGATCCTGTCCACGGGTGCTGTCTGTACGGAGTTTGTACGTTCTCCCTGTCGCTGCGTGGATTTTCTCCAGTGCTCAGGTTTCCTCCCACACTCCAAGGACCTACATCAGATTCAAAGATTCAGATTCAATCTTTATTGTCATTGTGCAGCGTACAGTACAGAGACAACGAAATGCAGTTAGCATCTCACCCAGAAGAGTGAACATAGAATAATGGAACCTAAATGTTTGTAGGTTAATTTGTTTCTATAAACTGTAAATTGTCCCTGGTGTGTAGGGTAGTACTAACGTACGGGTGATCGCTGGTCGGCGCAGACTCGGTGGGCTGGAGGGCCTGTTTCCGCGCTGTATCTCTAATGTCTGAAGTAAAGTCTAAAAGTCTGAAGGGTCAGGCAGCATCTCTGTAGAATTTGGAGAGGTCTCGGGTCAGGACCCTTCTTCAGATTAAATCTGAGGAAGGACATTATTGCCCTAGAGGGAGTGCAGAGAAGGTTCACCAGACTGATTCCTGGGATGTCAGGACTGTCTTATGAAGAAAGACTGGATAGACTTGGTTTATACTCTCTAGAATTTAGGAGATTGAGAGGGGATCTTATAGAAACTTATAAAATTCTTAAGGGGTTGGACAGGCTAGATGCAGGAAGATTGCTCCCGATGTTGGGGAAGTCCAGGACAAGGGGTCACAGCTTAAGGATAAGGGGGAAATCCTTTAAAACCGAGATGAGAAGAACTTTTTTCACACAGAGAGTGGTGAATCTCTGGAACTCTCTGCCACAGAGGGTAGTCGAGGCCAGTTCATTGGCTATATTTAAGAGAGAGTTAGATGTGGCCCTTGTGGATCAGAGGGTATGGAGAGAAGGCAGGTACGGGATACTGAGTTGGATGATCAGCCATGATCATATTGAATGGTGGTGCAGGCTCGAAGGGCCGAATGGCCTACTCCTGCACCTAATTTCTATGTTTCTATGTTTCTATTAAACACACAACTGTGAACGTCTCACAATTTGTAAACATAATTTTCCTACCAAAGTAAATGGCTTCACAATTTTCCCCATGATATGACATCTGTTCTCTCAGCTTGTATATACAGGATGCCTCTGAAGTGTTCCTTCCTGTTATTCACACTGTCATCCAGCTATATCATCAGTGACATTAAAATATATTGTAGCATCACCTACTGGCGCACGCAGGTATCGAACCCGGCGTTCGGAAGCCGCAGTCACGTGACTCGGGAAGGGCTGCTTGTTTTTCGCGCGGTTTTGCTTTCACGCGTTATTTCAGCGCTGATCACCGATGTGGCCAGACGTGTCGAGCAAACCTGTGTACTGAAAAGCAAACTTTCGAATAAAGATCCGTTTAAAAGTTCAGTTGTCGTTCTTGAGACCGCCAAAATGTTATAATAAATCCACTTGATAAAATCATTCATACAATTTGCAGCCTCAGCACCTATCCCTGTAACAACCTGTGTGTCACAAAACTACCCAACCAGGCAATTCATTCTAAAGTTAGACACGAAAGGCTGGAGTAACTCAGCGGGGCAGGCAGCATCTCTGGAGAGAAGGAATGGGTGACGTTTCGTGTCGAGACCCTTCTTGAGACTGAAGAAGGGTCTCGACGAAACATCACCCATTCCTTCTCTCCAGAGATGCTGCCTGTCCCGCTGAGTTACTCCAACCGATTGTGTCTATCTTTGGTTTAAACCAGCATCTGGAGATCCTTCCTACTCAATTCCTTCTGGATACCTGTTTTCATTTTCTAACCATACACTGATATTACCCTCAAAACCATGTATGTAAGTTTGGTTAATAACGTTTGTTCTGATACATGCCTTGGGAGGCTGCAGTTGGTGAAGCGCACAAACACAAATGTCTGAAGTATTCAGACAGCATCCGAGACAGAACAACACGGCTGGCGTACCCAGGTGCTCCGTGTAGAGGTTGGTTGTAGAGGGTTTGTAGCCATGTCAACAACCAGACTCCTGAAGGGAATGGGAGTTCGAGGATAGGTCTTCCGGCAAGCCAGCAGGTCAGGTCTCTGTCAGAGGCTGCCGAGCGAAGCAGCAACTGGCGGTGGCTGAAGAGGAAGGCGTCCAGCTGGGCTGCAAAATGACCAGCAAGAGGGGTAAAACGGAGGGGAGCGCACCTGGGATGCCAGCTGTTGCTGTTGAGCCCTCTGGACGTGTCAAGTCAAGTTAAGTTTATTTGTCACATACACATACGAGATGTGCAGTGAAATGAAAGTGGCAATGCTCGCGGACTTTTGTGCAAAAAGACAAACAACCAAACAAACTATAAACACAACCATAACACACATATACCTTTACATAATAAATAATGGAAGGAAAAACGTTCAGTAGAGTTAGTCCCTGGTGAGATAGGCGTTTACAGTCCGAATGGCCTCTGGGAAGAAACTCCTTCACAACCTCTCTGTTCTCACCGCCTGGCAACGGAGGCGTTTGCCTGACCGTAGCAGCTGGAACAGTCCGTTGCAGGGGTGGAAGGGGTCTCCCATGATATTGTTGGCTCTGGAGTTGCACCTCCTGATGTATAGTTCCTGCAGGGGGGCAAGTGAAGTTCCCATAGTGCGTTCGGCCGAACGCACTACTCTCTGCAGAGCCTTCTTGTCCTTGGCAGAGCAATTCCCAAACCAGATGGTAATGTTCCCGGACAATCATGTCGTGGGCCTATCAACGAAACACGAAGGAAGGAGGGTGCCCACCTGATGACCCCAATGAAGTCTTTACTCCTAACCCCACTCAAGATATTAAGAAGGTGCGAATGATAGTAGGGATTGTAATATCAAGTCCTACAAATTCAACAACAAATAACTTCTGAAAGTGCAAATCCTTCACATACTCTAGTTCACACTTAACTGCTCTGGAAGTTACAATCTCACAAAAACTCCAACAGATTGATCAAACATGAATTACTTGTCGTAAATGCTGGTGGGCTCTTCACTGTCGTGGAGTCGTAGAGTCATAGTCATAGAGTTGTACAGCATGGAAACAGGCCCTTCGGCCCAACTTGCCCACACTGACCAACATGCCCCATTTACATTAGCCCCACCTGCCTGCGTTTGGCCCATGTCCCGTTAAACCTTTCTTATCTATGTACCTATCTAAATGTTTCTTAACCGTTGGAATATTACTAGCCTCAACTACCCGCTTCCTTCAGCTGCTCGTTCCATACACCCACCACCCTTTATGTGAAAATGTTACCCTTCAGGTGTCTGTTAAATCTTTCCCCCCTCACTTTAAACCTCTGGTTCTCTTACTCTAGACAAGAGACTGTGCATCTACCCACACTCATTTATGCTCCAAGGAATAGTCCTAGCCTGCTCAACCTCTCCCTCTGAGGAAAGTGAAGTAGAATTCAGTGTCCTGTTCCTATCCAATGGCTTATTACAGACATCTCCCATCACTGAGTCATTGCTCTTTTATCCCCTCTATTCCCTCTCCATATTTCCCCTTTAATAGATAAAATAACAATAGACAATAGGTGCAGAACTAGGCCATTCGGCCCTTCGATTCAATGTGATCATGGCTGATCATCCCCAATCAGTACCCCGTTCCTGCCTTCTCCCAATATCCCCTGACTCCGCTATTTTTAAGAGCCCTATCTAGCTCTCTCTTGAAAGTATCCAGAGAACCTGCCTCCACCGCCCTCTGAGGCAGAAAATTCCACAGACTCACCACTCTCTGTGAGAAAAAGTGTTTCCTCATCTCCGTTCTAAATGGCTTACTCCTTATTCTTAAACTTAGGCCTCTGGTTCTGGACTCCCCCAACATCGGGAACATGTTTCCTACCTCTAGCGTGTCCAAAACCTTAACAATCTTGCATGTTTCAATGAGATTCCCTCTCATCCTTTTAAACTGCAGAGTGTACAAGCCCAGCTGCTCCATACTCTCAGCATATGCCAGTCCCGCCATCCCGGGAATTAACCTTGTAAACCTACGCTGCACTCCCTCAATAGCAAGAATGTCCTTCCTCAAATTAGGGGACCAAAACTGCACACAAACCTTCCACCTCTATCCATCCCTTCAGCTTTACATTTCACTCCACTTCTCCTTATCTGACATCCCTTTATTTCATCTTTTTCCTTTGACATTCACTCATCCCACCTGCCAACCAAACTCCCCCCTCACCTGTTCCCACCTATCACTTAAGGTAGACACAAAATGCTGGAGTAATTCAGCGGGACAGGCAGCATCTCTGGAGAAAAGGAATTTGGGTGACGTTTCAGGTTGAGACCCTTCATCCATGTCATCCTCATCTTGTGTAGGAAGGAAATGCAGATGCTGGTTTAAACCAAAGATAGACACAAAATGCTGGAGTAACTCAGCGGGGCCGGCAGCATCTCTGGAGAAAAGGAATTACTGAATTACTCTAGCATTTGGTGTCGATCATGCTCATCTTTCTCCGCTCTGTTCTGAAACTTTCCAGTTCGTTCTGGCAACATTATTAGCCTTTTCATTTTGATCTATTACTATGTTTAACGTCTCCAGCGAATCACAGCTGGACCACTGTTGGTTTTCTTTTGCCTTGACAGGATAAATATTCGTCAGTTATACCGTAAATTGTTAACCATTCCTTATTTACTAGCAATGTTACAAAATTTTGAGATTTAAAAAATCAAGTCTGCAATTTATCCCATCAGATAAAGCATAAAAATAAGTTTAATTTGACACCTAATTCACTTTCATATCTCAAGTATTTAAAAAGTTATGGCCATTTTCATACTGGGAAATGAGCATCTGGTTCCCTATTGATTTTCTATGGACATAACAAAAAAGCTGTGATCGTGGACAGTCAAAAGCCCATAACTTTCTTAAAAATTAAGAGAACTGAATGAAATTTTCAGTTATCATAGATTGAAGCATTCTGAAACAAATATAAAATAATCTTACTTGGATGACCTGAAATTAAAGCATATAATTAGTTAGTTACCTAATTGTAGCTAATTTCAGACTTCAATTACTAGATCTAAACATCTATCCATTTCTTAATAAATGATTAACATTTTTAAATAGCCTAAATGTCCAAATAATATTCACAAATAATTCACAATAAAACATGATTTTTAAATCTCATTTACATTAATTTATAGGCCTAATGGAAGGAATTTAGTGTTCAATTGCTGTAAATAAATGCCCATTTAAATCAGCTTTCCAGTGGGTCCCTGTGGAACGCGCTGGTTTAGAACGTTCACATTGCGGTAGATTTGTGCCCCCAAATGCCGAGAAAAATACTGCGGGATATAATGGGCCCAAAATGAGCTTCTCGCAATATTAAACTTTGTATAAAGGGATCTTTAGAAGCCCTTTTTAATGTAAAAATATACAACTTACCTTCTGTGGTTTGCTTTATGAGACCCTGCGGTTGCTGGTGATCGCGGGTTTAGAGATTGATTTTTAAACTACTATAACTATTATACGAGGCCTTTAAAACTAATAATAGCTTTTGCGACGGGGTCTTCCAGCGATTTTTCGTTAATTATTAACTAGGCTGAACATCTTCGATTTGAACAGCCTAGAGAAAATCGCGTTTTAAACCCGCCCCCTCTAAACGGCGCCAAAATCGCGCACACCCGCAGCGACAGATTTTCAGCGACGCTTCAGGTAGGCTTTGCAACATACCTATATTTACTGCCATCGATTTAAAGGATTAGTCATGGAGATTATTAGATAGGAAAGCTTTAGGAGAATATGGGCCAAATGCAGGCAAGTGGGACCAGTGTAGATGGGGGATCTTGGTTGGCATGGGCGTTAATTCAGTTCAGTTTAGTTTATTGTCATGTGTACCGAGGTACAGTGAAAAGCTTTTGTTGCGTGCTAACCAGTCAGCAGAAAGACGATCGAGTCATTTACAGTGTATAGATACATGATAAGGGAATAAGGTTTAGTGCAGGGTAAAGCAACCAAAATCTAATCAAGGATAGTCTGAGGGTCACCAAAGTGGTTTATAGTATTTCAACGCTGCTCTCTGTTTGTGGTAGGGTGATTCCGTTGCCAATATGAAGAAGGCTCCCAACATGACACATGGCCTATTCATGTTCTCCAAAGATGCTGTCTGTACTGCTGAGTTACTCCAGCACGTTGTGTCTTATATTTGAAATTTGGCATCTGCAGTTCATTGTTCCTACCAGCTCTGCATATTTAGGTTTACATAGATTATTGTCGTGTGTACTCAGGTAAACAAAAAAAATAGTTTTGCATTGCTACCCAATCAGATCAGATAATACCATACAAAATTGCAATTAAGTCAAACTCAGGTAATAATAGATAACTTTATGAATACACTATTGTCACATGAGATAAGGCACAGTGAAATTCTTTGCTTGCATACCCACGGTATGCAAATAGTCACCACATAAAGGGCGCTTAAAAGGTTAAGGGCCTGTCCCACGAGCACGTGCCTCCATGCAGCAAGCGCGACCTAAGCAACTCCATGCGGCAAGCGCTACCTAACGTGGTCGCTTGAGCCGTACGGCCTCGCGGGGCCGGTCCCACTTCGATCGGCGGAGCCGTATGGAGTTGTGCGGAGCTGGTTCCGACATCGCGCGGGGCTCCGAAAAACTGACCGTGTTCAAAAATTCCGCGCGGCAACGGCCTGCCGGCCCGCAGCCGCCTCAACGGCGTACGCACCGCGCGAACTTCCCGCTCGCATTTCATGTCACTCACTCGACCTCCGCGCGGCCCCCGCTTCTGGTTAGGTAGCGCTTGCCGCATGGAGTCGCTTAGGTAGCGCTTGCCGCATGGAGTCGCGTGCTCGTGGGACAGGCCCTTTACAAAGTACCCCCGTCGGCTCTTCCTTTGTTCTCCCCCCTCCCCCTCCCCCACTCCAGTTCCGCATTTATTCTCCCCTCCGACCCCTCCCTCACGGAGGTCCTCCTATGCCGGGTCTCCATTGTACTTCTCCCTCATAGTGGTTCCCCCGCGCCCTCATCGACTGCCGATCGTAAGTGAGCAGGTAAAGTTTAAAGGAGATGTGCAGAGCACTTTGCTACTCAGTGGGTGGTGAGTGCCTGGAATGCATTGCTGGAGGTGGTGGTTGAGGCAGATACAATGGTGCCATTTAAGAGACCTTTGGTAGGCATATGGATATGCATAGAATAGAGGGATATCAATTACTATATGTGCAGACAGGTAAGAGTTGGCATTGACATCATGTTTGGCACAGACATTGTGGGATGAAGTGGCTGTTCTCAAGGTCATAAGGAGCAGGATTAGACCATTCAGCCCTTCAAGTCCACTCTGCCATTCAATCATGGCTGATCTATCTCTGCCTCCTAACCTCATTCTCCTGCCTTCTCCCCATAACCCCTGACACCCGTACTAATCAAGAATCTATCACAGCCTTAAAAATATCCACTGACTTGGCCTGCACAGCCTTCTTGTGCTGCACTGTTCTATGTTCTAGGGCAAATGAGAAGATACTGAGCAGAATATAGTTGTCAGCATTGTAGTACATCAGGGCGGCATGGTGGCGCAGCGGTAGAGTTGCTGCCTTTACAGCGCCAGAGACCCGGTTTGATCCTGCCTATGGGTGCTCTCTGTACAGAGTTTGTACATTCTCCCCATGACCATGTGGGTTTTCTCCGGGTGCTCCGGTTTCCACACACACTCCAAAGACGTACAGGTTTGGCGGTTAATTGGATTGGGTAAAAATTGTAAATCATCCCTCGTATGTAGGATAGGGCCAGTGTATGGGGATCGCTGGTCGTTGTGGACGCTGTGGGCCGAAGCGTCTGTTTCGCGCTGTATCTCTAAATTAAACTAAGGTTCCAGAGACAAAATCCAATGTCGGCCAAGGGATCGAGGTGAATTGGACAGTGCCCTAGTTTATGGAAGGACATCTTCTTATCGAGTCCACATACAAGATTAGAAGTTGTTCACCCAGAGCTGGACACACTTCTCGGCATCTGCATTCAATGGTGTCTGTCTTGTCGTTCCTTGTGCATGGTGGTGGAAAGATTGGTGGAAACAGGGCCGCGATGTGAACGCTCTTTCCTTGACCCCATAGAAGGACTATTCAGAAGCCTGATACCAGAGGAACGGTAGTATACACCTGATTCTGGTGGTGGATGCTTCTGTATCTTTGAGTTTGAGTTTGAGTTTAGTTTATTGTCACGTGTACCGAGGTACCGTGAAAAACTTTTGTTGTGTGCTCTCCAGTCAGTCATGATTACAATCGAGCCATCTACAGATACATAATAAAGGGAATTTCGTAAATAACGTTTAGTGCAAGATAAAGTCCAGTATAGTCTGATCAAAGGTAGTCCGCGGGTCTCCAATGAGGTAGATTGTAGTTCAGGACTGCTCTCTAGTTGTTGGTAGGATGGCTGATAACAAGTGGGAAGAAACTATCGCTGAATCTGGAGGTGTGCTTTTTCACACTTCGAAACCTTTTGCCTGATGGGAGAGGCAGTGTGAGGTATAGATCGTGTCAACGGAAGGGAGGTTTCATTTGTGTGGTTGTCTGGGCTGCGTCCACAATTCTCTGCAATTCAAGTTCCATTGGGCATGGGGTGTTTGATACCGAGAGCATGAATTATGGAATATGCATATAGTCATATTTTACTAGTACCATATTCAGAAATAAGTGCCATGTATTAAAAATGCATTACCAGTCCAGGCAAGTTCCATTCTTCATTTCATGAATAAAGATGTAACATAAAGAACTGTAGTGGCCAAAAGCAATGCTTGTCCATGCTGATTAAGCCTCAGGGCAGGATGGTTGATTAACAAGTAATTGTTCTTCCTATCTGTCAGTGATGTAAATTTGTGTTATAGACACATATCTCCTGCTGGGCTAACGATGAAATTTAACATCAGACTTTGCATCACGATAATTAAAGTTGAAGTGTTCTTCTTCCAACTGAGCACCTCGTCAAGCTATGATCAAAAAAGCCCCATGTATCGGGCTAATTAGTTGCCCTGCAAGATTAACTCATTGCTTTGCAACTTGGGGAGATTGTAAGATAAAGTTTTGCATCACATCATCCTGGAGAAACAGAGGACTTGGGAGGAATTGGAGGCCACAATGGCCTGAATGTTGGTATCTAGCTAGAGTCAATGGGTGCTTTCAGAGAGTCACATAGTTTCTTCCCAGAGGCCATTCGTTTCTTCCCAGAAGGCCCCAGAGGCTCATAGGAGTTTCGTCCCAGAGGCCATTCGGACTGTAAATGCCTATCTCACCAGGGACTAACTCTACTGAACGTTTTTCCTTCCATTATTTATTATGTAAAATAATATGCGTGTTATGATTGTGTTTATAGTTTGTTTGTTTGGTTGTTTGGTTGTTTGTCTTTTGTACAAAGTCCGCGAGCATTGCCACTTTCATTTCACTGCACATCTCGTATGTGTATGTGACAAATAAACTTGACTTGACTTGACTTGACATAGTCATATAGCACGTAAACAAGCCCTTCTGCCCAACCCGTCCATGCCAACCTAAGCTCATAGGTTCATAAATTGTCGGAACAGAATTAGGTCATTTGGCCCATCAAGTCTACTCCTCGATTCAATCATGGCTGATCTATCTCTCCCTCTCAACACCATTCTCCTGCCTTCTCCCCATAGCCGCTGGCACCCAGACTAATCAAGAATCTATCAATCTCCACCTTAAAGCAGAAGGTTAAGGGGGACTTGATAGAGGTCTTTAAAATGATGAGAGGGATAGACAGAGTTGACGTGGATAAGCTTTTCCCATTGAGAGTAGGGAAGATTCAAACAAGAGGACATGACTTCAGAATTAAGGGACAGAAGTTTAGGGGTAACATGAGGGGGAACTTCTTTACTCAGAGAGTGGTAGCTGTGTGGAATGAGCTTCCAGTGGAAGTGGTGGAGTGCAGGTTCGATTTTATCATTTAAAAATAAATTGGATAGGTATATGGATGGGAAAGGAATGGAGGGTTATGGTCTGAGTGCAGGTAGATGGGAATAGGGGAACATAAGTGTTTGGCACGGACTAGAAGGGTCGAGATGGCCTGTTTCCGTGCTGTAATTGTTATATGGTTATATGGTTATAAAAATATCCATTGATAAGGCCTCCACAGCCTTCTGTGGCAATACATTCCACAGATTCACCACCCTCTGACTAATGAAATTCCTCCTAATCTCCTTTGTAAAGGTACTTTCTTTTATTCTGAAGCTATGCCCTCTGGTCCTAGACTCTCCCACTAATGGAAACATCCTCTCCACATCCTTGTTATCCAGGCCTTTCACAATTCAGTATGTTTCAATGGGGGGGCCTCTCCCATTTGTCCATGTTTGACCCATATCCCACTAAACCTTTCCTATCCATGTATCTGGATTAAGGTGTCATGTTATTAAGACTAGATATCTGTGCAAATCTCAGTGAGGTGCTCTGTTATTGAGCATACACAGTGGAATTTTGGGAGCAAGAGAAACCAGGATCAGGTAGGAAAGTTAATGAACGGGAGGATATGGAAGACTCTTATGGAATGGCAAAGCAGGTTCGAGGTGCTGGGTTTATTTTCTATTCCTTCCTGAAAAGGCTGCCTTCAATAACCATTTCCAAATGCACCCTTCCCGACAACTGAGGGGTTTGCTATGTCCTCTGTTTCTCGATTCCCTTTCTCTGGATAAAAGACTGTATGCATTTACTCTGTGCGATATATGTGGGAGCTTTTTAAAGGCCAGTTGATCTAAGTTCAGCACCAAAATGTTCCAGTAAGGAGAAAGGATAAGGATGACAAAGTAAAGGAACAGAGGATAAACAGAGACATTGGGAATTTGGCCAATAAGAAAACAAAGGAAGCATAAGTTTAAGAGGACAAGATCAGCAGGGCCTTTGAGGAATATAAAGAAAGGTGAAAAGAACTCAAGCAGATGATTAAAAGGCCCAAAACTGTCAACAAAAAAAGGTTTGGCGAGTTAGATTTGAGAAAATCCAAAAGCAGTTGATATGTACATTAAAAACATGAGGGTAACCATGGAGAAGGTAGGACTGCCAGAGGATAAAGGAGGTAATTTGTGCTTGGAGTCTGGGAATTTAGGCGAGGTACTAAATTAGTGCTTTGCATCTGTTTTCATCATGGAGAAGGTCACCAAGGACAGTGAGATTAGCGTGGTGAATACTAATTTGCCCCATCAGGACAAGGTATAGAAGTGTGAAAACGCACACCTCCAGATTCAGGGACAGTTTCTTCCCAGCTGTTTTCAGCCAACTGAGCACTTAGCCAGAGAGCAGTGCTGAACTACTATCTACCTCATTGGTGACCCTCAGACTATCCATGATTGGATTTGCTGGCTTTACCTTGCACTAAACGTTATTCCTTTATCATATATCTAAACACTGTAAATGGCTCGATTGTAATCATGTTACATTTCCGCTGACTGGTTAGCACGCAACAAAAGCTTTTCACTGTACCTCTGTAGAGGTGACAATCAACTAAACTGAAACTGAAACTGTAATATGCAAGGTAGTTTGAGATTAAAGATGAGGAGGTGTTGGGGCTCTTGAAAAGCATCAAGGTGGATAAATTCTCAGGACCTGATGGGATGTTTCACAGGTTATTGAGAGAGGCTAGAAAGGATATTGCAAAGATCTTTGCATCTTCTCCAGCCTCCAGCCACATGTCGCAGAGGACTGGAGAGGAGCTAATGTTGTTCTTTTATTTAAAAGGTATAGAGTATAGATGGTCTATAATTCCCAGTTTTCTCTCTCTCCCGCCTTTCCTAAAAAGTGGGATAACATTAGCTACCCTCCAATCCACAGGAACTGATCCTGAATCTATAGAACATTGGAAAATGATCACCAATTATAGACCAGTTAGCCTGACATCAGTGGTGGGGAAGATGCTGGAGTCAATCATAAAAGATGAAATAGCGGCACATTTGGATAGCAGTAACAGGATCGGTCCGAGTCAGCATGGATTTACGAAGGGGAAATCATGCTTGCCCAATCTGGAATTTTTTGAGGATGTAACTAGGAAAATGGACAAGGGAGAGCCAGTGGATGTAGTGCACCTGGACGTTCAGAAAGCTTTTGATAAGGTTCCTCATAGGAGATTATTGGGCAAAATTAGGGCACATGGATAGAAAATAGGTTGGCAGACAGGAACCAAAGAATGGGATTAACCGCAGCTATTTACAATATACATCAATGATTTAGATGAAGGGATTACAAGTAACATTAGCAAATTTGCAGATGAAATAAAGCTGAGTGGCAGAGTGAAATGTGAGGAGGATGCTATGAGAATGCAGGGTGACAGATGCAGTTTAATCTGGATAAATGTGAGGTTATCCACTTTGTTAGCAAAAACAAGAAGGCAGATTATTATTGAAATGGTGTCAAGTTGGGAAAAGGGCAAGTACAACAGGATCTGGGGGTCCTTGTCCAACAGATAATGAAGTAAGCATTCAGGTACATCAGGCAGTGAAGAAAGCGAATGGCATGTTGGCCTTCATAACAAGAGGAGTCGAGTATAGGAGCAAATAGGTCCTTCTGCAGTTGTACAGCGCCCTAGTGTATTGTGTGCAGTTTTGGTCTCCAAATTTGAGGAAGGACATTCTTGCTATTGAGGGAGTGCAGAATAGGTTCACAAGGTTAATTCCCGTGATGGCGGGACTGTCATATGCTGAGAGATTGGAGCGGCTCGGCTTGTATACTCTAGAATTTAGAAGGATGAGAGAGGATCGTATTGGAACATATAAGATTATTAAGGGTTTGGACACGCTAGAGGCAGGAAACATGTTCCCGATGTTGAGGGAGTCCAGAACCAGGGGCCATAGTTTAAGAATAAGGGATAAGCCATTTAGAATGGAGATGAGAAAACACTTTTTCACACAGAGAGATGTGAGTCTGGAATTCTCTGCTTCAGAGGGCAGTGGAGGCCGGTTCTCTGGAAACTTTCAAGCGAGAGCTAGATAGGGCTCTTAAAGATAGCAGAGTCAGGGGATATGGGCAGGAACGGGGTACTGATTGTGGATGATCAGCCATGATCACATTGAATGGCGATGCTGGCTTGAATGGCCTACTCCTGCACCTATTGTCTATTGTCTATTAAATCGCCAGAGATCCAGGTTCGTTCCTGACTCTGGGTGCTGTCCATACGGAGTTTGTAAGTTGTCCCCGTGACCTGCATGGGTTTTCTCCGGGTGCTCCAGTTTCCTCCCACACTCCAAAGACAGGGTTGTAGGTTAATTGGGTTGGTAAAATTGTAAATTGTCCCTAGTTGGTGTAGGATAGTGTAGGATTGTGTAGCAAATAGGCCGAAGGGCCTGTTTCCTCACTGCATCTCTAAACTAAACTAAACTAAAATAAAGGGGATTAGAAAGAATCCTGGGAATTATATCCAGAGCTTTCTTTGAAGAGATGTCAAAGGTGGTTGAAGAAGGTAGGGCGGTGGATGGTGTTGAAAGGCACTTGATAAAGTCCCCCGCGGTACACTGGTCCAGAAGATTAAGATGCATGGGATTATCAGTGACTTAGTCATTTAGATTCACCTCCTGCTTACTGAAAGAAGGCAGAGTGTGTGATTTAAGGAGAATATTCAAGTCAAGTCAAGTCAAGTCAAGTCAAGTTATTCATCACATACACATACGAGATGTGCAGTGAAATGAAAAGTGGCAATGCTCGCGGACTTTGTGCAAAAAGACAAACAAACAAACAACCAAACAAACTACAAACAGAATGGAACAGAATCACATATTATTTTACATATTAAATATTGTGGGCGGAAGGAAAAAGGGAAAAAAAACCACAAATTTTTTTAAAAAGCAGTAGAGTGGTACAGTAAAGTTAGTCCCTGTTGAGATAGGAGTTTACAGTCCTAATGACCTTTGGGAAGAAACACCTTCTCAACCTTCTGAAGGTCTATGACCTAAGGAGTTTAACAGAGAATCTGTGCTGTTTGTGATATGTACAGATGACTTGGATGTAAACGTGGATGGGTTGGGGAGTATATTTGTAGATGACACCAAGATTGTTGGGGTGGCAGACTGTGAGGAAGGCTGTCAGAAGATTCGGCGGGATATGGATCAAATACTGAAATGGCAAATGGAGTTCAATTAATGGAGATGTTGCACTTTGGGAGGTAAAACATAAGGGTAAAATATACAATTAATGGCATGGCCCACAGCCTACTGTCCCCGACTCTTCCTTTCTTCTTCCCCCACCCCCACATCAGTCTGAAGAAGGGTCTCGACCCGAAACGTCACCTATTTCTTCGCTCCATAGATGCTGCCTAACCCGCTGAGTTTCTCCAGCATTTTTGTCTACCTACAGCAGGGAAGAAGCTGTTTTTGAGTTATAGGGTTATATGGTGTGGAAACAGGCCCTTCCGACCAACTTGCCTGCAGCTGCTAACATATCTCAGCTACACTAGTCCCACTTACCCGCTGTTACGACTCCCGAATGCAAGTACTTCAGAGCCGCGTAACACAAGTCAAAAACCAGGTTCAAGTTCAAAAACAGTTTTAATTATTCATTGGAACACAAAACCCAAACCTGATTTTAAACAACCCAGTCAGGGATATGGATGAACTGACAAACAATTTAACAATGCTCCAGCCAGCCACGTAATGGGCCGTCGAACCGGAGACTCTAAAACCTGCCTAAAGAGATATAACCCTGAAACAAAATACACGAAAACTCTAAGGTCAGCCCTTATCCGTCCCAATTCAATATCTGTTAACAAGGAATGGTGAAAGTACACAAAGTTCTATGCCATGTGGCCAGGCTTTCCTCAGCTCACACCAGCAGTCTGCTCATCAGTCAGGGTCTACGAAGAGGAGAGAGAATCCTGGGAAGCTCTGGTATTTATGCTTCAGATGAGTCACCCGTCACCTGACGCAGCTTGGCCAATCGGGTACAGGAGCCTTTAACCCCTCGATTCCAGACTCACAGCCACGAGGCCTGTACTCGGGAGAGAAACAGAGAAAGGTAAGTACATAGCATTCACCAGGAGGGGGAAGCGCCTAACACCCCCACCCAAAGATACTGAATAAATTTCTGAAAATGAACTAAAAAACACCACCAAATTTCAGCAACTATTCAGTAGCACAGACATCACTGGCGCGACAATGCATCAGCCAATACATTATCCTTGCCACGGATATGCCTGATCTCCAAGTTGTAATCTTGCAGCTGCAAACTCCAGCTCATTAACCGCCGGTTCTTATTCCGCATATTCTGCAAGAATACCAAAGGATTATGATCCGTGAGTACGATGACAGGGACATTCGAGGAGCCAACATAAACCTCGAAATGAGTCAGAGACATTACAACCGCAAGGGTTTCTTTCTCAATGGTGGAGTACCACTTCTGATGACGATTAAACTTCTTAGAGAAGTACGAAACTGGATGCTCCACCCCATCTGAATCATCCTGTAGAAGAACTCCACCAACCCCACGATCACTAGCATCTACAGCCAGCTTAAATGGACGCTCAAAATCAGGTGCCGCAAGCACAGGTGCGCGCACCAGAAGACTTTTGGTATGATCAAAGGCTTGTTGACACTCTGCGGACCACACAAAAGCTACCTTCGGACTCAGCAAATCCATCAAAGGGGCAGCCACCGCAGAGAAGTTTGGACAGAATCCTCTATAGTACCCAACCATAGCCAGATACCTACGGAGTTCAGTCCTAGAGGTTGGAGCAGGAAATGCGACAATATGCCCCACCTTTTCCTTGAGAGTGCGAACCTGACCCCGGCCCACCACCTTACCCAGATATGTTACCGTGGCCTGGCCAAACTCACACTTCCCCAGATTGATCGTTAGGTTTGCCTCCGCTAGACGATGAAATACCTCCTTCAGATGACCGATGTGTTCGAACCACGACCTGGAGCACACAACCAAATCATCAAGGTATGCCTCACAGAACGACAAACCAGACAATACAATGTTCACCAACCGTTGGAAGGTTGCCGGCGCATTGCGCATCCCAAATGCCATTACCGTGTACTGAAGAAAGTCATCAGGCGTAACGAACGCAGAGATCTCCCTCGCCCGCCTAGTCAAAGGGACTTGCCAATAGCCTTTTAACAAGTCCAACTTAGACTCAAAAGATGCACTTCCCACACGATCCACGCAATCCTCCATCCGTGGAAGAGGATAGCTATCCGGCTTAGTTACACTATTTAATTTCCGAAAGTCCGTGCAAAACCTGTCCTCCCCATTAGCCTTCGTAGCCAGTAGACACGGAGAACTCCACGGGCTACAACTAGGTTCAGCAATGCCATGCCGCCGCATATAGTCAACCTGACTTCTTAGACGATGACGCTTGTCAGGGTTGACCCGATACGGATGCTGTTTAATTGGCGCAGCACCGGCCACGTCAATGTCATGCTGCAGCACAGACGTCTGAGAAGGCACATCCGTGAACAGTGACCCATTTGACTCCACCAAAGCAAGCAGATCACCCCGCTGACTTCCAGTCAAATGAGACAACCGCAAGGGAAGCGACTCCAAACCTCAGAGTTACTCAGCTTTCCCTGCGTCACTGCCACAGACAACCGTGCCTCCCCCACATCACCACCCGTGTCAGGGGGCAGCACCACTGCAGCCAAAACAGGCTTAGACGAAACCGAAGGACACAGCTCCTTCCCATCAACCTCCACAGGCTCCTGCTCATGGTACTGTTTCATCATGTTGACATGACAGAGCTGAGTCTTACGCCTCCGATCAGGGGTACCAATAACGTAATCCCTCTCACCAACCTTCTTAACCACCTGATAGGGACCGCTATACCGAGCCTGCAGACTGGAACCAGGAATAGGCAACAACACCAGGACCTTGTCACCTGGAGAAAAATTCATACTAGAAGCCTTCCTGTCGAACCAGTCCTTCATCCTAGACTGAGCAGAGGCAAGATTCCCCATTGCCAGTTCGCATGCCCTCCTCAGTCTAGAGCGAAAAGTACAAACGTGGCCTAAAATACTACGTTTTGTATCCTCCTGCAACCATTTCTCCTTCAGGACCCTCAACGGACCACGTACAGTATGCGCGAACACCAGGTCAGCAGGACTGAACCCTAAAGACTCCTGCACGACCTCACGCACCGCAAACATAACTAGATGAACCCCCTCATCCCAGTCTTTTTCAAACTCCAGGCAGTAAGTCCTCAACATAGATTTCAAAGTCTGGCGAAACCTCTCGAGAGCTCCCTGGCTCTCAGGATGATACGCACTGGAGTAACAATGCTTAATATCTAACAACTTCATTACCTGACCAAAAACCTTCAACATGAAGTTGGTACCTTGGTCACTCTGCACAACCTTGGGCAAACCGAACAACGAAAAAAACTTAGTGAGAGACTTAACAATTGCAGGGGCAGTAATTATACGCAAAGGGACCACCTCCGGAAAGCGGGTAGTCGCACACATAATTGTTAATAAAAACTTGTTGCCCACCCTTGTCCGAGGTAGAGGGCCCACACAATCAACTAGAATCCGCTCAAACGGCTCACTGACCACAGGGATTGGATATAAAGGCGCAGGAACAATCGATTGGTTCGGCTTTCCTGCCACCTGGCAAATGTGACAACACCTGCAGTGCTGTTTCACGTCCTTTTTCAACCCTGGCCAAAAAAATTTCCGTAAGATGCGGTCATACGTCTTATTGACCCCCAAATGTCCACCCAGAGGACCATCATGAGCCAAACAGAGTATCTCGTCCCTATACCGACGAGGCATCACAATCTGATCAACCACGCTCCAATCATCATGCCCAGATATATCCAAGGGAGACCACTTTCGCATCAGTAAGCCATCCCTTAGAAAATACCCCTTTGCTGTGGAATCCATATCCCCCTCAGGCACTGCGCAGTCGAACAGATCAGATAAACCTGGATCACTCTTTTGCTCCTCAACCAGCCGGTCACGTGACAGTGACACCGGCACATTTCCAGACACTATCCCATCTTGAGATGGAGAAACACCCTTCACAACACAGGATCCATCATCCTGATCCCCAAAAATGCTCTCACTTAGGTCCACCACATCCTCAAACTTCGCCTGGCTCTTAGCCATAGCCCTCGTGACAGCACAAGCTGCGAAGACCCTTGGATGCTGCATAGCCAATCTATCAGGACTCTGCACCATCGGAACAGCCGTCACCTCAGGAGTGACTAAAACTCTACCTCCTGCCAAGTCATTCCCCAAAATCACAGAAACTCCCCCAACGGGAAAACACGGTCGTAACCCAACAGTTACCCGGCCTGAAACCAACTCGGACTCGAGACGCACGGTATGCAAAGGCACTACCATGTCATCCATCCCAAATCCTACCACTGGGACACTTGACCCAACCGATGATTCCCCAGAAAACGGCAGTACACCATCCAATATAAAGGACTGAGTAGCACCAGTATCACGCAAGATGGATACTGGAACTCTATCACCCCCATCCTCTAGAGAAACAAAACCATTCATGATGAACGCAGAATAATTCCTACACTCATCAGACTCAGGCACCTCAGGTACGACAGGTGCCTTCTGTGTACCCACCAAAGCCACAGGCTTTGCATTTTTCTGCTTCAGAACGGGACACGACTTTAACATGTGCCCTCTCCCTCTACAATAGTAGCACACAGGACCTTCATTAGTCCTCACATTTTCGTCAACCTTATCAGCTCGGACCTCCCCCTGTATCAACGTGCTGCCACTTGCAGGCACAGAAACAGCTTTGACACTGCCACCGGCGACACCACCACGATCAACCGGCCGTGCACCAAAACTATAAGATCGCCCAACAAAATCAGATTTATGAGTCAATACATACTCATCTGCCAACACCGCAGCCTTAGACACCTCATTCACCTTCTGCTCATTAAGGTAAGTAGTAACCCTCTCAGGGAGACAGTTCTTAAAGTCTTCCATAATCATCAAGGCCCGCAGTAGCTCAAAATCCTTCACTCCTTGAGAAGCGCACCATCTGTCAAAAAGTGCCTCCTTCTCCCTAGCAAACTCCACATAAGTCTGACTATCAAACTTCCTAAAGCGCCGGAATTTCTGCCGGTACGCCTCTGGTACTAATTCATAAGCCCTTAATACTGTAGACTTCACACACTCATAGTCCAGACTGCTTTCAACAGATAAAGACGAGTACACCTCCCGTGCTTTACCCACAAGGACACACTGTAATAGCAAGGTCCACACGTCCCTAGGCCACTTCAAGGACAAAGCCACCCGTTCAAACACTGTGAAATACTTGTCCACATCCTTCTCACTAAACGGGGGAACCAGGCGGATGTTCTTGCTCATATCAAACTCCCGTTCCCTAGAAGAAACCCGGGAATTATCTATTTCTTTTTCCCGCAGCTGAAATTCAGCCCTTTTGGTTTCCTCCTCAAGCTCAAGCCGTTTCATTTCAAGAACATGCATGAGCTCTTTCTCTTTTCACAAAGAGGCAATTCTCTGTGACTCAAGCGCCATCTCCTTCAGTTTAATGACGGCCTCCATGTTCTGAACTGGCTGAACAGAAGGTGGGGGACTGTCTGCACCACCAGGCAAAACCCCACCCTCCACCAACGCAGCCCACAACTCCGATTTAATGGAGTGTTTCTTTGAATGCTTGTCAATAGTCACGGCATAGTTCTCAGCCAGCAAAATCAAATGCTCCTTCGTATATCTATCAAACAACTCCCGACTAGGAGCCTCAACAAATTCTTTCACCTTAAATTCCATTTCTAATGTAGCACCAAACCACCAGCTACAATTTGGGCACTAATGCTACCACAAACAGGGAAGAAAAAATTCCCTCACAACACACAGACTTCCTCAGTCCAGAAGCCTACCAAAAAACCCCCCTAAAAACGTCTAGGGTCCTCAAAACTTAGGACGAGCCCCCATTTTGTTACGACTCCCGAATGCAAGTACTTCAGAGCCGCGTAACACAAGTCAAAAACCAGGTTCAAGTTCAAAAACAGTTTTAATTATTCATTGGAACACAAAACCCAAACCTGATTTTAAACAACCCATCAGGGATATGGATGAACTGACAAACAATTTAACAATGCTCCAGCCAGCCACGTAATGGGCCGTCGAACCGGAGACTCTAAAACCTGCCTAAAGAGATATAACCCTGAAACAAAATACACGAAAACTCTAAGGTCAGCCCTTATCCGTCCCAATTCAATATCTGTTAACAAGGAATGGTGAAAGTACACAAAGTTCTATGCCATGTGGCCAGGCTTTCCTCAGCTCACACCAGCAGTCTGCTCATCAGTCAGGGTCTACGAAGAAGAGAGATAATCCTGGGAAGCTCTGGTATTTATGCTTCAGATGAGTCACCCGTCACCTGACGCAGCTTGGCCAATCGGGTACAGGAGCCTTTAACCCCTCGATTCCAGACTCACAGCCACGAGGCCTGTACTCGGGAGAGAAACAGAGAAAGGTAAGTACATAGCATTCACCAGGAGGGGGAAGCGCCTAACACCCGCGTTTGGCCCATATCCCTCCAAACCTATCCTATCCATGAGTCTGGTGAGATGTGCTTCAATCTTCCCTATCTTCTACCTGACAGGAGAGGGGAGAAGCGGTAATGACCCAGGCAAACTGGTCCACTAATATTTTGGCTAGACAAAAGTGCTGGAGAAACTCAGCGGGTGCAGCAGCATCTATGGAGCGAAGGAAATAGGCAATAGGCAGACTGAAGAAGGGTTTTGGCCCGAAACGTTGCCTATTTCCTTTGCTCCTTAGATGCTGCTGCACCCGCTGAGTTTCTCCAGCACTTTTGTCTACCTTCGATTTTCTAGTATATGCAGTTCCTTCTTAAACACCATTAATATTTTGACTGCTTTCCAAGAATAAAGATGTGGATGATGTTAATAGAGGCTGGATTATGATGGACTGAGCTACATCCACAACTCACAGCAATTCCTTGCAGTCTTGAGCAAAGCTGGTGCCAAGCCAAGCTGTGATGCATCTGAATAGGATGCTTCGATAGTTTTGTAGTCACCATTACTGATACTAACTTTTTATTATCAATTTATTGAACTGACTATAAATTCCCCCAACTACCAAGATGGAGATTTTATCTAATGCTTCTGGATCATTAGTCTGTGCCTCTAGATTACTAAACTAATAATTTGACAGCTACGAGCTACTCTAACTCTAATTTCTTTATTTTATCGTTCCCACTAGGGAAATTGGCACCATATTCAAGTTAACTATTTAATCAGCAAACAGGGATTTTAAGTTGGAGGTGGCACGGTGGCGCAGCGGTAGAGTTGCGGCCTTACAGCGCCAGAGACCCGGCTTCGGTTTCCTTTCCACATCTCAAACAGGTGCAGGTTTGGAAGTCAATTGGCCCTCTGGAAATTGATCCTAGTTTGTAGGGAGTGGAAGTGAAAGTGTGATAACATGGAACTAGTGTGAACCAGGGACGTGCGGTCAGGGGAGGCAGAGCCTCACCTGTCATTCTCCAATTAAAATAGCTGTTACAAAAAGTAAAGAAAAATAATAGTAAAATAAAATAAATATAAAGATTTTTCGACTGATGTGTTATAAATGTTAATTCTGTTTGATTCCAATCATTTTTTATAATCAAAATCGCCAAATTTACGGAGCTCCGCTGCAAATACACGGAGAGACGAGAGGTGAGGCAGCGACGAGCTGAGCCTCCCCTCTGATTTCTCAACCTCTCAGAAACTGGATGGAGCGCGGGCAATAAGTGTGTGCCTGTTACTCTCCCTCTGTATGTCACAATGTAATGTTTGTAGACCCCTTCATTACATGTCCTCGCCTTCCATAGTCCAGGTAGCTTATTTCACGTATAAAGATATTTAGGCTGACTGGTCACAATACAATTTATTGTCATTTGAGCCTCAGTGAGGCTCAAACGAAATTCTGTTTCCACAGCCATACAAACAAAGACGTACACACAATTTAGTTCACACAAACATCCATCACAGTGGATCCACTATGATGGAAGGCAAAGTCTTTTCTCTCCCCTGTTCTCCATGTCTCTCCCGATATCCAAGCCCCAGGCGGGCGATGATAAGTCCCACGGCCATTTTAGGCCGTGCCGGGCGATTTACGGCCCTGCTCCCGGTCTAAAAGTCTCGAAGTTGGAGCCCCCGGCGGGCGCTGTAATGTCCCACGGCCATGAAGCCGTGCCGGGTGATGTATGACCCCGCTCCGGGTCGTTCCAACCCCGCGACACGGGCTGGAGAAGTCGCGTTGCGGGAGCTCCGGGAAGCGGTCTCTCTCTCCACCCGGACCCGCGAGCTCCCGATGTCCCTGACAGTCCACCGAACCTGCGGCTGTGTTGCTGGAGCCTCCGAGCCCCAGGAGTCGAGTCGCAGCAGCGAGTCACCACCGCTCCCCATGCTCCGTGGCCGGCCAGCCCCACGATGGTTAGTAGTCCGCAGCTCCGCAGTCTCCCGAGCCCCCGGGTCGTTCAGGCTGGAGGCCGCTCCACGGTGCTAGGCCCCAACGACAACGGAGACCCGACAGGGAAAAGGTCGGGTCTCCCAGACAGGGAAGAGATTTTAAACGGTTTCCCCCTGCCCCCCCCCCCCCCCCCCCCCGCCCCACATATACACATTTAAAACCAGTTAAAAAACACCAAACACTACATTTAAATAGACAAAAAAAAAAAAAAAAAGACAGACAGGCTTTAGGGGCCGCTGCAACGGGTGAGTCGCGCCGCATGGTCTCGTCATAAAACTGCAATGAAAAAGCACCAGGGGAGGCAGCTATCACATCTGCCTCACTGAGGGGGGCGTGTCTTGAGCCCAGTGGAGGGAGAGCGAGCATCAATTATGTAGGTTCAGCCCACGTAATTGACGCTGCCTCGCACTCCCTCCACGTTAGCTAGCTCCAACAAAAAATTCCAGCGGCTGCAAAAATGGAAAACGTTATATCTAACCTTAAAAAATTCTCAAAATTGGACTTTCAATCAAAACAGGGAGTGATAAACACTGGAAGACCAATTCCTGAGCTTAAGGACCTACTTCAAATGAAGGGACAGAAAATAACATGGTCGTTTCAAATGGAGTGGTACCAACGAAAAGACTGGCTGCGTGGCTGTGCTACGAAGAATCGCCTTTCCTGCTTTCCCTGCATTCCGTTCTGCACTACCGACAACGTTTGGACTAACATGGGATTTTGTGACTTGAAAAATCTACCAAGGAGCCTCAACAAACATAAAAAATTGACAACTCACATTCAAAGCCAAATTGCTTTAAAAACTTTTGGAGCTTCAAGGATAGATCGGACTGACCAAGGATGACCTTTATCCCTGGCAATCATCTCTATTGGGACGGAGAGACTTTTAAAACTAAAAGAAAATAAAGAGGACTTCTGCAAAAAAGTCACTGACATTTTGTCCAGCAGGATAGGCGAATGGACTTAATTTACAAGTAAAGGTAAGACCATGCAATATTTATTTTCATTTGTGTTGAGTGAGTATGAATAGTGGAACTGCATTTGCCTATAAAACGTGAATCGAATACGTAACTTACCTGTATGCGTGTGTTGTAAAGAATGCTGATGTGAAATATGAAATATGCAGTCGCCTAACCAATAGTCATTGTGCAACCTGCTAATTGAATGGTAAATTTAAACTACCTCTATCGGGTTCATATTTGTGTAAATCTGGCTCTGATACTAGCCAGTGCCTCCCCAGCCATTGACCTCACCGCTCGTCACTGGTGTCAACAAGTGATCGATGGTCTGCTTGGAATTGGTATGCTTGGTACAATGCTTGATACAGCATTGAAGGGCCTGATATCTCTAAACGAAACTAATCTAAATTAACAAATACTTCAGAAATACAGCACGGCGACAGGCCCTTCGATCCATCGAATCCACGCCGACCAGCGATCACCGTACACTAGTTCTATCCGGCGCCCTAGGGATAATTTACAATTTTACCGAAACCAATTAGCCGACAAACCTGTATGCCTTTGGAGTGTGGGGGGGGAACTGAAACACCCACAGAAAATCCACGTGGTCACGGGGAGAACGTACAAACTCCATATGGATAGTACCTGTAGTCAGGATCGAACCCTGGTCATTGTCGCTGTAAGGCAACAACTCTACTGCTGCGCCACCGTGCCCCCCACCAGCGGGGCAAAGGGCCTGTTCCCAGGCTAAGTTTCTAAACTACACCTATCAATGAGCGTACAGTTTTGGTCTCCAAATCTGAGGAAGGACATTATTGCCATAGAGGGAGTGCAGAGAAGGTTCACCAGACTGATTCCTGGGATGTCAGGACTGTCTTATGAAGAAAGACTGGATAGACTTGGTTTATACTCTCTAGAATTTAGGAGATTGAGAGGGGATCTTATAGAAACTTACAAAATTCTTAAGGGGTTGGACAGGCTAGATGCAGGAAGATTGCTCCCGATGTTGGGGAAGTCCAGGACAAGGGGTCACGGCTTAAGGATAAGGGGGAAATCCTTTAAAACCGAGATGAGAAGAACTTTTTTCACACAGAGAGTGGTGAATCTCTGGAACTCTCTGCCACAGAGGGTAGTCGAGGCCAGTTCATTGGCTATATTTAAGAGGGAGTTAGATGTGGCCCTTGTGGCTAAGGGGATCAGAGGGTATGGAGAGAAGGCAGGTACAGGATACTGAGTTGGATGATCAGCCATGATCATATTGAATGGCGGTGCAGGCTCGAAGGGCCGAATGGCCTACTCCTGCACCTAATTTCTATGTTTCTATGTTTCTTTCTTAACATTCTGCTCAAGCGAAGTCAGTGAATTATTGCAGCAACTACCTTGTTTGCAGAAGTTTGTTGGATGAGGGGGAACCACATTGAAACTTACCGAATAGTAAAAGGCCTGGATAGAATGGATGTGAAGAGAATGTTTCCACTAGTGGGAGAGCCCAGGACCAGGGGTCATAGCCTCAGAATGACAGGATGTTACTTTAGGAAGGAGATGAGGAGGAATGTCTTTAGTCAGAGAATGGTGAATCTGTGGAATTATTTATCACAGAAGGTTGTGGAGACCCTTGGATATTTTTAGATAGATTACTTCTCTCCAGAGATGCTGCCTGATCAACTGAGTTACTCCAGCATTTTGTGTCTACCTTCGATTTTAACCAGCATCTGCAGTTCTTTCCTACACATACTGTAGATAGATTCTTGATTAGTATGGGTGTCAGGGGTTCTGGGGAGAAGGAAGGCAGGAGAATGGGGTTGAGAGGGAACAATAGATTAGCCATGATTGAATGGCGGAGTAGACTTGATGGGCTGAATGGCCCAATTCTGCTCCTATCACATGAATTTATTGAGCTGTGATGTTAAGCACAGTGCTTCCCTGCCTGTAAGGGTTAATGTAGTGTAAGTGAGTTCGGCTGAACTTAAGTTTCAAAAAGTTTTCCAGAAAACTTGTGATCCATGTAATAAAGATATGAAAGAATATATTTCATTGTCTGCTGCCTCCAAACTTTTAAATTGCATTGCTAATGTAAATGGATGATACATCATTAATCATCGTCCTGGGATTCAAATCCACCAGGTTTGACCAGTGTACTTTCAAAGTATAATGAGTAATGACCAGCTCAGATTCCAGTTACAATTAATGTTAGTTCAAATAAAATGAACTCTAAAAGCTTACAAGAGAATGCTGTTGTGAAAGAAGAATCTAAATCAACTCTTTAGATATTCAGATGCCATTTGTGTTTGGCCAAAACATTTAAAGCTAATCAGTCTTCCACGTATCAGTATACCATTCAATTCCTCACAATGGGCTGATGTTGAAACTGAATTAGAGGTAGAAAGCTGGTCTTGCATGAGAAACTGGTTTAAGGTAATAACACAGTCGTACAGTCATAGAATGATACAGTGTGGAAACGGGCCCTTCAGCCCAACTTGCCCACACTGGCCAACATGTCTCAGCTACACTTTCCCACCTGCCTGCGCTTGGCCCATATCCCTCCAAACCTGTCCTATCCGTGTACCTAAGATAGACACAAAAAGCTGGAGTAACTCAGAATGGGTGACATTTCGGGTCGACCTAAAATGTCATCCATTTCTTCTCTCCGGAGATGCTGCCTGTCCCGCTGAGTTACTCCAGCTTTTTGTGCCTATCTTCGGTTTAAACCAGCACCTGCTGTTCCTTCCTACACTTTCCATGTACCTGTCTAACTGTTTCTTAAACATCGGCACAGTCCCTGCCTCAACTACCTCCTCTGGCAGCTTGTTCCATTCACTCACGACCCTTTGTGTGGAAAAGGTTACCCCTCAGATTCCTATTAAATCTTTTCTCCTTCACTTTGAACCTATGTCCTTTGGTCCTTGATTCCCCTACTCTGGGCAAGAGACTGTGCATCAAACCGATCTATTCCTCTATAAGATCACCCCTCATGCTCATGCGCTCCAAGGAATAGAGGCCCAGCCTACTCAACCTCTCCCTATGGCTCAGCCCCTCGAGCCCAGGCAACATCCTCGTAAATCTTCTCCCTACCATTTCCTGCTTGACAACATCTTTCCTAAAACATGGTGCCCAGACCTGAACACAGTACTCTACATACGGCCTCACCAACGTCTTATACAACTGCAACATGACCTCCCAACTTCTAAACTCAATACTCTGACTGATGAAGGCCAATGTGCCAAAAGCCTTTTTAGATCACCCTTTCTACCTGCGACTCGACCTTCATGTTTAGCAAAGAGATGTGAGAGTGGAAGATGGGTAATCTGAGTCTGAAGAAAGCTCCTGTGCTGAATCGTCACCTGCCCAAATCCTTCCACGTATGCTGCCTGACACGCTGAGATCCCACAGGATTATATTTTTTACTCAAGAGAGCATCACTCTTCCTCCACACATGTTGGGCGAATCCAGAACCAGGGGCCACACTCTTGTGGGACGTATCACTGATGGGGATGAGTCAGAGTATAGAAGATAGATCGAGCAACTGTCCATATGGTGCCAGCGCAATAACCTGGCCCTCAACACCAGCAAAACCAAGGAACTGATTGTGGACTTTGGAAGGAGTAGGATGGGGACCCACAGCCCCGTTTATATCAACGGGTCGATGGTTCAAAGGGTCAAGAGTTTCAAATTCCTGGGCGTGCACATCTCTGAAGATCTTTCCTGGTCCGAGAACACTAATGCAATTATCAAGAAAGCTCATCAGCGCCTCTACTTCCTGAAAAGACTACGGAGAGTCGGTATGTCAAGGAGGACTCTCTCTAACATCTACAGGTGCACAGTAGAGAGCATGCTGACCGGTTGCATCGTGGCTTGGTTCGGCAACTTGAGCGCCCTGGAAAATAAAAAACTACAAAAAGTAGTAAACACTGCCCAGTCCATCATCGGCTCTGACCTTCCTTCCATCGAGGGGATTTATCGCAGTCGCTGCCTCAAAAAGGCTGGCAGTATCATCAAAGACCCACACCATCCTGGCCACACACTCATCTCCCTTCTACCTTCAGGTAGAAGGTACAGGGGCCTGAAGACTGCAACAACCAGGTTCAGGAATAGATACTTCCCCACAGCCATCAGGCTATTAAACCTGGCTCGGACAAAACTTTGGTTATTAATAACCAATTATCTGTTATTTGCACTTTATCATTTTATTTATTCATGTGTGTATATATCTATATAATGGTATATGGCCACATTGATCTGTTTTGTAGTAAATGCCTACTATGTTCTGTGTGCTGAAGCAAAGCAAGAATTTAATTGTCCTATACAGGGACACATGACAATAAACTCACTTGAATAAAGGGGAGGTCATCTAAGACTGAGGTGAGAAAAAACTTTTTTACCCAGAGATTTGTGAATTTATGGAATTCTCTGCCACAGAGGGCAGTGGAGGCCAAGTCACTGGATGGATTTAAGAGGGAGTTAGATAGAGCTCTAGGAGCTAGTGGAGTCAAGGGATATGGGGAGAAGGCAGGCACGGGTTATTGACAGAGGACGATCAGCCATGATCACAATGAATGGCGGTGCTGGCTCGAAGGGCCAAATGGCCTTCTCCTGCTCCTATTTTCTATGTTTCTATGTTTCTATGTTTCTAACCCTAGGTCTATGTACACTATCAACAGAGGTGTCATAAGTTCATAGGTTCTAGGAGCAGAATTAGGCCATTCGGCCCATCAGGTCTACTCCACCTTCAATCATGGCTGATCCATCTTTCCCTCTCAACCCCATTCTCCTGCCTTCTCCCCATAACCCTTGGCACCCGTACTAATCAAGAATCTATCAATCTCCATCATACAAATATCCATTGACGTGGCCTCCGCAGCCTTCTGTGGCAATGAACTCCGCAGATTCCTCACCCATTGACCAATTATTACCATCTCTGTACATGCTTCATTTTATTCCAGCTCAATACTCAAATGTGTGGAGTTTGCACCTTTTCTCTGTGACCGCGTGGGTTTCCTTCGGAAGCTCTTTATGCATAAAAGAACAATTCTGGCAGGTGGGATTAGTATAGCTGGGACATGTTGGCCAGTGTGGGCAAGCTGGGCCGAAGGGCCTGTTTCCACACTGTATCACTCTATGACTCTCTAAGGGTTCCAACCCGAAATGTCACCTCGTCTTTTTCTTCAGAGATGCTGCCTGACCCATTGAGTTATTCCAGCATTTCTGTGTCTCCAGCCTCTGTGTTCTGTGTTCTGTGCTCTGTAATATGCTTGAAGGAAACATATTTGGGGTCATTGAAGGCCTACTACACAAGGACAGATGTACAGGTACATACCGTGCCAATATATGTGCCAAGCTTTGCTATCTATCTGGGATCTTCTAGTCGAGGGCTTTGGTATTTCAGCGACCTTGGGAAATGGTAGATCACTCAACATATCCAGACAGATGGCATAAAACATTTAAGAAAAGTCTTCTTCTGGGAAATGTATTTAAGTACCATCCCTTGGAGAACTCATCCTGTTTAACCATGTTCCCGAGGAGGCCCGTCACCCTAGCAACAAACGTAATACATCCTTCAACACTCAAAAGGGAATATAAACAATGTTTCTCATATGCATGGGGATAATTAAGACACACAGACCTCAAATTTACTTTGATAGGATCAGGAAAGTCATCCACGTCGAATTGCAAAGAATTATCCAGAATGAGCATTATGAAAGCAGGCATAATTGTTCTTACTCGCATCATCAATATACAATGTACAATGTACAATACAATATAATTGTCACTTGAACCTCATAGAGGCTCAAATGAAATGTTGTTTCTGCAGTCATACACACAAGAAAAAAAGACCCAAGACACAACACAATTTACACAGACATCCATCACAGCGCATCTCCTCCTCGCTGTGATGGAAGGCAAAAACTTATCTCTCCCCCGCACTCCCCATTCCCCTCCCGATGTCGGAGTCAAAGCCCCCGGCGGGCGATGGCAATTGTCCCGCGGCCATTAACGCCACGCCGGGTGATGCAAGGCCACGCTCCGGGTCTTGTTGTTGGAGCCCCCGGCGGGCGCTAGCAAAGTCCCGCAGCCGTTGAAGCCACGCCGGGCGATGTAAGGCCCTGCTCCAGGTACTCCTCGACCCCGCAACTCGGGTGGGAGAAGTCGCCGTTGCGGAAGCCCCGAAAAGCGGTCTCCCAGCAGGGACCCGCTTTATCCCTCTCTATCTTACTTTATTAACATATATTGTCCTACTTTCTCTGACATGTTGCAGTTGTGTAAGACATTGGTGAGGCCACATTTAGAGTGTTGTGTTCAGTTCTGGGCACCATGTTACAGGAAAGGTGTTGTCAAGCTGGAAAGGGTGCGCAGAAGATTTACAAGGATGTTGCCGGGACTCGAGGGCCTGAGCTGTTGGGAGAGGTTGGGCAGGCTAGGACTCTATTCCTTGGAGTGCAGGAGGATGAGGGATGATCTTATAGAGGTGTAACAATAGATCAGGTAACCACACCGAGGCTCTTGCCCAGAGTAGGGAAATCGAGAGCCAGAGAACAGAGGTTTAAAATGAGGGAAGGGGGGGGGGGGGGGTGGGGAGGTTTAATATGAAGTTGAGAGGCAACCTTTCCACACAAGGATGGTGGGTGAATGGAGTCAATCAATCAATCAATCAACCATTATTGTCATCTTGCAAAGCAACAGTTGTACAGTGCAAAATGAGAAGATGTTTCCCAGGGATGAGCTGCCGCCAGAGGTAGTTGAGGCAGGGACTATTGCAATATTTAAGAGACATTTAGACAGGTACCTGGATAGGACAGGCTTGGAGGGATATGGGTCAATGCAGACAGGTGGGACTAGTGTAGATAGAACATTTTGGCCGGCGTGGGCAAGTTGGGCCGAAGGGTCTGTTTCCATGCTGTAGGACTCTATGACTCTTTATGACACATGAACATATCCAGCTTCAGCTAAGATTACATCGGCCACTCGGTCATCAACCTTCACACTACCCTCCAGGCAAATAAGTTACTCCTGAATTCTCCCTGCTCTTTCCCCCTAGACTGCACACTTATTTCCCAGCCCTGATTCCCACTGCTCATCTTCTCCCACACACCCAAAAGCCTTTGTGTAAAAAAAGTCGCCCTTCAGGTTTCCCATTGAACCTTTGCCCCTTCGTTTTAGTCCTTTGTCCTCTGGTTCCGGGCCGGCGGCGGAACCTTGCTGGTGGGAGGAGGAGCCTCGCGGGTCGACGGAGCCCGTGGCCATCGACCCCTGGGTCTGCGGAGCCCGCGGCTGGGTGCCCCGGTCGGCGTCCGGAGGGGACCCAGCAGCGTCAGTGGAGAGGTCGGTGCGGCGGTCGATGATGGCGCCGAACGACAGACCACGTGGAAGCGAGGACGCCGCTGCCGGGGGAAGGAATAAAGGAGCAGCCAGCATGGGGGGACCACCGTGAGGTGAGAGGGAAGAACAATGGTGACCCAGTATGGGGGGGACCACTATGAGGGAGGAGGAGGGGAACGTGTGGGTGGGAAGAACAAAGGAGGACCTGGTGCGCGGGGGTGGAATTTGTAACTTTGTAAGTGCCCTTTATCTAAGCCAAGAATTTCACTGTGACTTGCCACATGTGACAATAATGTATTCAATTCAATTCAAAATTTAATTAAATTCAATTCAATTTAATTCAATTCTCGATTCCCCTACTCTGGGCAAATGACTCTGAGCATGTACCCAATCTATTCCTCTCATAATTTTGTACACCTCCATTGGATCACCCCTCATTCGCCTGCACTCCAAGGGATAAACCTTAGCCTGCTCCCCCTCTCTATGCTTTCGGGTCGAGACCCTTCTCTCAATGCTGGTTGATTTTGAGGATTTATATTGGAGCCAAATGCTGGTATAATTGGCTGTGGACGAATGTTTATTAGTGAGAGTTCCTAAACAAGAATTTTCATTTTGGTCTTTACAATCGTGGGAAATGAGTTTCACTGGAATTGGTGCAAATAAACTTTAATTAAATGGCTGATGTCTAGACATTGGGAATAAAACATAGAATTCTGGAAACTCTCAGCAGTCGGGCATATGTTGAAAGAGAATCAAGAGGCCAAAAGCCATTAGTTTCGAAATACAGCACAGAAACAGGTCCTTCGGCCCACCGAGTCCGCACCGACCAGCGATCCCCTGCACATTAACACTACCCGACACACACTAGGGACAATGTACATTTATACCAAAGCAATTAACCTACAAACCTGTACGTTTTTGGAGTGTGGGAGGAAACCGAAGATCTCGGAGAAAACGCACGCGGTCACGGGGAGAACGTACAAACTGCGTACAGATCGATCCCAGGTCTCCGGCGCTGCAAGCGCTGTAAGGCAAGTGGCGGCGCTGTGAAACGGCTGCGGCTCGCCTGCAGTCTGTCTGTTTTTACTTTTTTGTGTTGTTTTTTTTTGTCTAGTTCAGTTAAATTTTTGGTTATTAGATGGTGTTATGTGTGTGGGGGGGGGGGGGGGGGGGGGGGGGGGAAACAGGGTTTTCTGTCTCTCCCTTCGGGGGAATGCGACTTTTTTGTCGTATCCCCCTTCTCTTCCCCCGCCTGAGCTGAGGCCTAATGGCGGAGCTGGCGGCCTCCAACCTGCGACCAACCTCGAGGATCCGGAGGTAGAGCCAGCGAGGCTGGCCGTCTTCGAGCTGCGGCGACGTTCGGGCAGCAGCACGACTCGGCGCTCCGGCGAGGGCGGACGGCGCGGGGCTGAGACACTCCCGTGCGGGCGGCGCGGCTACCGGCTGGAAGGCGCTCCCGTGAGGGCGGCCTGGGTCCCGGCTGGAAGGTGCTCCCGTGTGGGTGGACCGGCTCCCGGCTGGAAGGTGCTCCTGTGGGGGCAGCCCGGTGCGGGGCTGAGACGCTGCCGTGTGGGCGGCCCGGTGCGGGGCGGAGACGGTGCTCCGGTGGCTGAGGTGGCGTTCTGGCGGCAGCGACCTGAATCCGGGGCTTGGCCGCGGGCCAAGGCACAGGCTGGTGTCTGTTTTCCGGAGCTCCCGTGGCAACAGCTGCATCCGCTGGACTGGAGAGCGGCAGCTTCGACCACCCCCGGGCCGCGGAGCTTGAACCGCGGGACTGACTTACCATCGCCCGGTGGGGTATCGCCTCAGCGCAGAGGGAGAAGAGGAGGGAAGAGACAGTAACTCTAAGACTTTTGCCTCCATCACAGTGAGGAGGTGTTTGGTGAACTCACTGTGGTGGATGTTAATTTGTGTTTATTGTGTGTTGTTATTATTACATGTATGGCTGCAGGCAACAACATTTCGTTCAGACCAAAAGGTCTGAATGACAAATAAAGGATTCAATCAAGGCAGCAACTCTACTGCTGCGCCACCGTGATCAGAATCTGCGCACACCTGGCCTTGCTTAGAATCAAACAGGATATTACAAGGATGTTCATATGTTTTAGAAGCAGAATTAGGCCATTCGGCCCATCAAGTCCACTCCGCTATTATCATGGCCGATCTATCTTTCCCTCTCAACCCCATTCTCCTGCCTTCTCCCCATAACCACTGACACCCGTATCAATCAAGAATTAATCAATCTCCACCTTAAAAGTAACCATTGACTACTCCACAGCCGTCTGTGGCAATTAATTCCACAATGTATTCACCACCCTCTGACTAAAGAAATTCCTCCTCATCTCCTTCCTAAAAGAACATCCTTTAATTCTGAGTCCTCTAGTCCAAGACTCTCCCACTAGTGGAAACATCCTCTCCACATCCACTCTATCTAAGTCCTTCCCTATTCTGTAAGTTTCAATTGGTCCCCCTTCATTCTTCTGAAATCCAGCAAGTACAGGGTGAATGCCATCAAACACTCATCATATTCCCAACTCATGATCTCTACTTCCCTACTCTACTCATTCAACTTGGCCATCAATAAATCCAGATAGAACCAAGGAACTGCAGCTGCTGCAACAGCATTACAGCAGAGCTGTCTGGAATGGCTCAACTGGTCAGACGGGCATCTCTGGAGGACATGCATAGGCAACATGCATAGAACGTTGAACAGTACAGTACATGAACAGGCCCTTTGGCCCACAAGGGTTAGGATACTTCTTCCGATTCATAATGAATCCAAACCAATTGCCATATCATGATTATGTTGCTGGCCTTGCCGAGGCACTGTGAAGTGTAAATAGAATCAATAAAAGGGATTTTCGCACCCTGCTTCCTGTAAAGACTCTATCCCCTACTCCTAACTCCTCCGTCTACGCTGCATCTGCGCCCAAGCTGAGGTGTTCCATACCAGGACATCTCCGTCCTAAATGGCTTACCCCTTATTCTTAAAATGTGGCCCCTGGTTCTGGACTCCCCCAACATCGGGAACATGTTTCCTGCCTCTAGCATGTTCAAACCTTTAATAATCGTATATGTTCCAATACGACCCCTCTCATCCTTCTAAATTCCAGAGTATACAAGCCCAGCCACTCCATTCTCTCTGCATATGACAGTCCCGCCATCCCGGGAATAAACCTTGTGAACCTACGCTGCACTCCCTCAATAGCAAGAATTTGAGATGAGGAGAAATTTATTTAATCAGAGGGTGGTGAATCTGTGGAATTCATTGCCACAGAAGGCTGTGGAGGCTATCAATAGATATTTTTAAGGCAGAGATAGATAGATTGTTGATTAGTATGGGTGTCAGGGATTATGGGGAGAAGGCAGGAAAATGGGGTTAGGAGGGAGATATAGATCAGCCCCGATTGAATGGTGGAGTAGACGATGGGCCGAATGGCCTAATTCTGCTCCTATCACTTATGATCTTATGAGTCTGTGTCGACCAGCAATCCCCGCACCCTAACACCATCCTACGCACACAAGGGACAATTTTGTACGATTTTACCAAGGCAATTAACCTACAAACTTGTACGTCTTTGGAGTGTGGAAGGAAATCGAAGATCTCAGAGAAAACCCAGGGGAGAATGTATAAACTCCATACAGACATCACCCGTAGTCAGGATCGAACCCGGGTCTCTGGAGCTGTAAGACAGTAACTCTACCGCTGCACCACTGTGCTGCACTAATGTCTATAGATATCCTTCCATTCCATTCATTTAATTTTACAAGTAATAGAAGAATAACTGGGTTATAATTCCCTAGACAAATATTCTATTCCATTTCCTACATATGGGTATTATATTAGATCTCTGCCCCTTCTCTGCCATTGCACCTTCTTCTTATCAATATCTAATAAAAATACGGTATGTATTAATGTTTCTGATAACTCTTCCCAAAACTCGTGTTAATTATGTGGATTCAATCCATCTGGTTCTGGCTCTTATTTTAGTTTATTTTTCTTTTGACTCCAAGCGTACTTATATCATCTCGTCACCCAATATCATGTCCACCAGTTCTCATTCCCTGGCCAATGCATAGCGAAGTCATGTATTATCTATGCTCCTCTTTTTCGTTCCCTACGTTTTTGTCTTACCTATATCTTAATGCCCTGATTCTAATCGGGTCGGCACAGTGGTGCAGCGGTAGAGTTGCTGCCTTGCAGTGCTGGAGTCCTGGATTCGATCCCAACAATGGGTGCTGTCTGAACAGAGTTTTACGTTCACCCCGAGACCGCGTGGGTTTTCTCCGAGATCATCGGTTTCCTCCCACACTCCAAAGACATCCAGGTATGTAGTAAATTGGCTGGGTAAATGTAACAATTGTTACTAGCGCGTGTAGGATAGTGTTAATATGTGGGGATTGCTGGTTGGATCTGGTGGACGGAAGGACCTGTCTCCGTGTGGTATCTCTAAACTAAACCAAACTAAACTAATCCCAAATACACATTTATCAAAAAATGGCATACTATATGTTTGTGAGACCACAGTTAGAGTATTGTGTTCAGTTCTGGGCACCATGTTATAAGAAAGACGTTGTCAAGCTTGAAAGGGTACGGAGAAGATTCACGAGGATGTTGCCAGGACTAGAGGGTCTGAGCGATAGGGAGATGTTGAGTAAGCTGGGACGCTATTCCTTGGAGCGCAGGAGGATGAGGGATGATCTTACTGAGGTGTATGAAACCATGAGAGGAATAGATTGGGTAGAAGCACAGAGTCTCTTGCCCATAGGGGAATCGAGAACCAGAGGACGTACAGTACATTTAAGGTGAAGGGGGAAAGATGTAAGGGGAATCTGAGGGGTAACATTTTCACACAAAGGGTGGTGGGTGTATGGATCAAGCTGCCAGAGGAGGTAGTTGAGGCTGGGGTGATGACAATGTTAAAGACACAGGTACATGGTCAGGATAGATTTAGAGGGAGATGGACCAAACCCATTCAGGTGAGGCTAGTGTAGATGGGGCATGTTGGTCGGTGTGGGCAAGCTGAGCCGAAGGGCCTGTTTCCATGCTGTATGACTCTATGACTCGAGCAGCAGGTCAGGCAGCATCTGTGAAGAACTTGAGCAGGTAACATGTCAGGTTGGAACCCTTCTCCCCCTGATCCCCTGCATAATTTCTTCTGCTGCAGTTCCTTGTTTTTAACTTTTATCTATACTTCTGTGATCTATTGAATCTTTAATATATTTGTCGTTCTAATGGTTCACGTCACTTCCCCCGCAGTTTATTATTAACTTGCCCATGCCGCCAACATGCCCCATCTCCACTAGTCCCTCCTGCCTGCGACTGGTTCATATCCCTCTAAACCTGAACTATCCATGTTATATAAAAGTTGTGATAGTCCTTGCCTCAACTTTCCCCTCAACAGGTTTAATTCCACAATGTCTTTGCAGGATAACAAGTTAAGTGTCCATTGTAAATAGACAAGTAGGATCAAAGGGGAGTTGGTGGGAATATAGTCATAGTCATGTGGCATGGAAACAGGCCCTTTGGCCCAACTTGCCCACACCGACCAAGGTGTCCAATCTATATTAGTCCTACCTGCCCAGATTTGGCACATATCTCTCGCAACCTTTCCTCTCCATGCACCTGTCTAAATGCCTTTTAAACATTAAAATATGGGGAGAAGAATAAATGGGATGAGTGAAGTTACTTTGCTGTGTCCAGATTCAGTGCCAAGATGTAGTTATACTCTTTTCCTGCCCTATCTTAGCCTCTCATAAAATTACAAGACATAGATAGTGTAGACAGTCAAAACATTTTTCCCAGGATGGAAAAAAATCGAATACCTTAAAGGGCAGAGCTTCAAGGTGAGTGGGGGAAATTTTAAAGGAGATGTGCAGGGCAAATTATTTTATACAAAGGGTGGTGAGTGCCTGGAGCACCTTGCCAGTGGTGGTGGTGGAGGTAGATATGATAGTGGCATTTAATAGACTTTTGGATAGGTGCATGGGTATGCAGGGAATGGAGGGATACGGGTTATGTGCAGCACAGACATCGTGGGCCGAAGGGCCTGTTCCTGTGCTGTACTGTTCTATGTTCTATGCTGAGACAGGCTTAAATTAAATTTCTTTATTTATATAGCACATTTTTAGTCAACTTGCATTGACCCCAAAGTGCTTCACATAATTACATTCACACACACAGGCAAAGGTGGGTGAAGTGTCTTGCTCAAGGACACACAGGCAAAGGTGGGTGAAGTGTCTTGCCCAAGGACACAACGACAGTATGCACTCCAAGCGGGATTCAAACCAGCTACCTTCCGGTTGCCAGCCGAACACTTAGCCCATTGTGCCATCTGTCCTCCCGCTTGATGGGCTGAAGGGCATGTTCCTGAGCTGCACTGTTCTGTGTTCTATGCTGGCACAAGCTTGATGGGCCGAAGGGCCTGTTCCTGCTCTGTACTGTTCTATGTTCTATGCCGATGCTCATGAAATAATAACAATACTCACTTAATAAGGGGCAGCACAGTGGTGCAGCGGTAGAGTTGCTCCCTTACAACACTTGCAGTGCCAGAGAACCGGGTTCGATCCCGACAACGGGTCCTGTCTGTACAGGGTTAGTACGTCTTCCCGTCACCCGCGTGGGTTTTCTGTGAGATCTTCAGTTTCCTCCCACTCTCCAAAGACATACACGTTTGTAGGTTCATTGGCTTGGTGTATGTGTAAATTGTCCCTAGTGTGTGTAGGATGGCGTTAGTGTGCGGGGAACGCTGGTTGGTACAGACTCGGTGGACCGAAGGGCCTGTTTCCGCATTGTATCTCTAAACTAAACTAAACTAAACTACAGTACACTTAACTGAACAAGTCCACTTAATGTCCGTGCAGGAAAACAATTTTCCCTCATTTAGTTGTTTCGTCAGGTTGTCCACGCTCAATTAATTCTTTAATTAGGTCCTAGTTTGCTTTTAATGCAGACAGAAAACAGATTCACTACTTTCCAATCCAGTCACATCCAATGCCACTGTAAATGATTAGACGTTTTATGATTATTCTTGTTTAATAGCTTTGAGCTCTTGCCATTCTGTTTGGGAAGCGAGCTACAGATCATGGTAATAAAATATGGGCACACGACCTGTCAAATGGGACCCAGTGTATCTCAATCTTAATCATAATAAACTGCAGGAAGGTAAAGAAAACAAAGGAAGAGAAGTAGGTACACAAAATTGCTGGGGAAACTCAGCGGGTGCAGCAGCATCTATGGAGCGAAGGAAATAGGCGACGTTTCGGGCCAAAACCCTTCTTCAGACTCTGTACGACCAAAGGAAGAGAAGTATATTGACCCAGAAACCTGAGATACGTTCACAAAGTGAGAATCCTACCTCAACCAGAGAGCAGTGTTGAATTACTATCTACCTCTTTGGTGACCCTCGGACTATCCTTGATCAGGCTTTGCTGGCTTTACCTTCCAGTAAATGCTATTGCCTTATCATGTATCTATACACTGTAAATGGGTCGATTGTAATCATTTTTCTGCTGACTGGTTAGCACGCAACCAAAAAGCTTTTCACTGTACCATCGGTACACGTGACAATAAACTAAACTGAACTGAAGGGAGCCTGCCCGCAAAGAGACACGGGTTCGATCCTCACCTCGGGTGCTGTCTGTGTGGAATTAGCATGTTCTCCCTGTGACCACGTGGGTTTTCTCAGGGTGCTCTGGTTTCTTCCCACATCCCTTAGGTTAAATGACTTCTGTAAATTGCCCCGAGTGTGTGGAGAGTGGATGTGAAAGATGGAGAGCTTAGAACTAGTGTGAACGGGCGATCGCTGATCAGTTGTGTGCCTCACAGCGCCAGAGAAAAAGTGAGACAGAGCCTGACAAAGTCCATCTCTTCTTCACCATCCTCAAGCCTGCTTTCTAATCCACACACTCCAGTTGATGTGGACAAAGGCCTGTCCCCTACTATAAATGGGAAAGCAGCAGGAGTTAATGGGATCCACCCGGAATTTCTGGAGAACCTTGGCCCCCATGGAGGCAACTGGCTGGTTGCACTTTTCACCCATGTCCATTGTAGTGGAATTATTCCTAAGGCTTGGAGAGAATCTAAAGGCATTGCCATCCTCAAGCCTGAGTAACCTGCTGATGATCCAGTTAGTTACTGACCCATCTCCCTCTTGTCTACATCGCACAAGCTGTTTGAGCGCCTCCTGCTTGCCAGGATTTCTCAATTTGTAATAATAATGAATAATGGATGGGATTTATATAGCGCCTTTCTAATACTCAAGGCGCTTTACATCGCATTATTCATTCACTCCTCAGTCACACTCGGTGGTGGTAAGCTACTTCTGTAGCCACAGCTGCCCTGGGGCAGACTGACGGAAGCGTGGCTGCCATTCTGCGCCTACGGCCCCTCCGACCACCACCAATCACTCACACACATTCACACACAGGCAAAGGTGGGTGAAGTGTCTTGCCCAAGGACACAACGACAGTATGCACTCCAAGCGGGATTCGAACCGGCTACCTTCCGGTCGCCAGCCGAACACTTAGCCCATTGTGCTATCTGTCGTCCCACTTGTAGAACCTGTTCTGCCCAGAGAGCAAGCTGGCTTATGACCTGGTAGAAGCTGTGCACACCAAGTTCTTGCCCTCACTACCAATATAGAGGCTGGCTTCCAACTTGCCCTGAAAACTGGTGTTGCTCTTATGGAGCTGTCATCAGCTTATGACACCATGTAGAGACTGGATCTGTTGCTGAAAGCTTCCAGAATCTTGAAGTACCAAACCACCGTGCGTGTCCTCTCATCCATCCTCAGCAACAATAGATTTAGGGTCCTGCTTGGGAACCAGACCAGCTCTGTCAGGACCCTGAATGATGGTCTCCCCCAGGGCTCTGTCCTAGCTCCCCTACCCTTCAACATTTATGTGAGTGACATGCCAACTACCTCATCCAGGAAGTTTGCATATGCAGATGACCTTGCCCTTGCCTACCAGGGAGCTGCCCTTGAGGATATCAGCAGAGTGCTAAGCCAAGACTTGAAGGGGATGGAGGAGTACTTCACCTTCTGGCAACTTCGCCCTGACCCATCTAAGACAACTGTCACTGCCTTTCACCTCAGCAATCGGCTTGCCAGTGCAAAGCTCCGAGTGCCCTTTTGTGGTGAGCCGGTGAATTGCACCCTCACCTCAAGAGTCCAGTCAAGTCAAGAGAGTTTATTGTCATGTGTCCCAGATAGGACAATGAAATTCTTGCTTGGCTTCAGCACCACAGTATATAGTAGGCATGAATACAGACCATATCAGTGAGTCCATATCTATGAAGCAACCTATCGTGAACACCTGAAGAGGGCGGATGATAAACTGAAAGCAAGGGTCAACTTCATCAGGAAACCTGCAGGCAACAGCTGGGGATCCAATGCACACACCTTCCGTACCGCAAGCTTAGCGCTCGTCTACTCAACAGCTGAGTTTTGCTCAACAGCTTGGGCTAAGAGCTGCCACACCAAACGAGTTGACACTGTCCTTAACTCTGCAATGCGGGTCATCACAGGGACACTTAAGTCAACACCTTTGCAGTGGTTCCCTGTCCTCTCTCATATTGCCGCTCACAACATATGCAGAAAGAAGAGGATGTTGAAAGATTGGTGCACCATCGAGGCTAACCCTGACCTTCCCATCCATGCCGACTTGAACAATCTGCCCAACATGCGCCTGAAGTCCCGCAAACCCTTCTGGTCTTCCATTAAATCCCTGGAAGACTTTGACTGCAAGACTGAATGGTGCAGAGCCTGGAAAGATGCCAACACCAACAACGGAGAGGTCATCACGGACCCCACAGTGAAACCACCGGGTTTTGACCTCCATCGCAAGCAATGGCGAACCCTGAACAGAATCCACACCCTCCATGCAAGAACAGCCCGTCACCTGCATAAGTGGGGGATGACAGACAGCCCTGCTTGCGTCTGTGGACATCCAGACTAGACCATCCCACACATGGTGAATGACTGCCCACTGAGGCCTTTCCCTGGGGACATCAAAGCCATCCACCCAGTAACTGCTGCTGTCCTGGTCTAGATGCCTACCCTTGATCTACAACTTTAGGCTGTGCACGCCAAACGCACGAAGAAGCAGCGTCAGAGTCCTGGGTTCGATCCTGGACTCCGGTGCAGTCTGTGTGGAACTTGCACATTCTCCCTGTGACCACGTGGGTTTCCTCCAGGGTGCTCTGGTTTCCTCCAACATCCCAAAGACGTGCGGGATTGTAGGTTAATTGGCCCTCTGTAAATTTCCCCCAGTGTGCAGGTAGTGGATGTGAAAGTGGGATAGCATGGAACTAGTATGAACGGGTAATCGATGGTGTGGATGTTGTTGTTTCCACGCTGTATCTTTAAACTAAACCAAACTTAATAAGATTAAGTAAATGGGAGCTGTTGGGAAAGAGGAATTGCCTATTCAAGCCATGCAATACCATTTTATTAGCTTAACATGATGCTACCAGATAGAAGGGTCTCGACCCGAAATGTCACCCTTTTCTCCAGAGATGTTGCTGGACCCGCTGAGTTACCCCAGCATTTTGTGTCCATCTTCAGTGTAAACCAACATCTCCAGTTCCTTCCAACACATTGTATCATCACGCGTTGCTTATATCTAGATTGAGATGTTAGAACACAGTATCTAGTTCAAGTTACAAGCATGCAACCACCAAACAAAACAATTCTCATTTGTAATTGGAGGCAGGATAAAGGACGGTATGGTGGCGCAGCGGTAGAGTTGCTGCCTAACAGCGGTTACAGCGCCAGAGACCCGGGTTCGATCCTGACTAGGGGTGCTTGTCTGTACATTCTCCCCGCGACCTGCGTGGGATTTCTCCGAGATCTTCGGTTTCGTCCCACACTCCAAAGACGTGCAGCTTTGTAGGTTAATTGGCTCGGTATAAATGTAATTTTCCCAGTGTGTGTAGGATAGTGTTGAGGGTCTGTCCCACTTAGGTGACTCTTTAGGCGACTGCCAGGGACTAGTTTTAATGGAATTCATTAAACGACATAATTCATTCACCTACGTCAACCTACGACAACCTACGCCTGCAAAAATTGTCGCCACTGTCGCCGAAATTTTTTTAGCATGTTGAAAATTTTGTAGTCACCCAAAAAATCACCTAAGTGGGAAAGGCCTTTTGTGTGCAGGGATCGTTGGTCAGTGCAGACTTATTGGGCCAAAGGGCCTGTTTCCACGCTGTATCTCTAAACTACACTAAACTAAACTAACATTTGCGTTGCATTTTGGTTGTGCTGTTAAACCAATGTACACTATGAAAATGTAAGCACTGGAAGAGCTATTGAATCCATATCCCAGCTAATGATGAAGGATTTTTCTGCAACCAATGTGTGTTAAAACAAAAACAGTGGGCAAGCTCAAATGTAGATGTAAATATTAGGTTAGTGTTAGCTCTTCCAGTGCTTACAGGGGATCCAGTATCTCACCAACTACAAGACCAACCTTGGAGCTGCTGAAGGTGACGCCTCGTTGGCAGAGGAGCTGAACCTCTTCTTTGCTCGCTTTGAAGTGGAGCCACCCGAGACAGCCACATCACACCACATGGTCCACAGCAGCCTAACCCTCAAGATAGAGGAGCATGAGGTGAGGCGCACGCTGCGGGCCATCAATCCAAGGAAGGCTACTGGACCCGACGGCGTCTCTGGACGCGTGCTGAAGGACTGCGCTGACCAGCTGGCTGGAGTATGTACGAGGATTTTCAACCAGTCTCTGGCCCAGTCCACTGTTCCACCCTGTCTGAAGTCCGCAACCATAGTCCCCTTGCCCAAAAAACCCCACATTTCCAGCCTCAACGACTACCGGCCAGTCGCGTTCACACCAGTGGTGATGAAGTGTTTTGAAAAACTGGTCCGGGGTCACATCACATCACTCCTGCCCCGAAGCTTTGACCCCCACCAGTTTGCGTACAGAGCGAATAGATCTACAGAGGACACTGTAGCCACAGCTCTCCATGCTGCACTGTCCCACCTGGAGCAGCGGGGGAGCTACGTGCGGATGCTCTTTGTGGACTACAGCTCTGCCTTTAATACCATCCTTCCCCACAAACTGGTGGACAAACTGGGGGACTTGGGACTTCCACACTCCACCTGCATGTGGATAAATAGCTTCCTGTCGGGTCGCAGCCAGAGAGTCAGAGTGGGCCATCACACATCCACGGCCCTCAGCCTCAGTACCGGCTCTCCACAGGGCTGCGTGCTGAGCCCCCTGCTCTACACCATCTACACACATGACTGCACCCCCGCCCACCACAGCAACACCATTGTCAAATTTGCGGATGACACTACGGTGGTGGGACTCATCTCCGGGGGGGACGAGTACGCCTACCGGGATGAGGTGGAGCAGCTGACAGTGTGGTGTGGAGAAAATAACCTGCTCCTCAACACCTTAAAGACAAAGGAAATAATAATAGACTTCAGAAAGAATAAAACAGACATGGTACCATTAATTATCAGAGGGGACTGTGTGGAGAGGGTGGCGGATTTCCGCTTCCTGGGAATCCATATTGAGGAGGACCTGACGTGGAGCGTGAACACCTCTGCGCTGCTGAAAAAGGTCCAGCAGAGACTGCAATTCCTGAGGGTGCTCAGGAAGAATAACATCACTCAGAGACTGCTGCTGTCCTTTTATCGGTGCTCCATTGAGAGCATCCTAACATACTGTGTATGCGTATGGTACACCAGCTGCACAGCGGCTCAGAGGAAAGCGCTCCAGAGGGCCATTGACAACGCCCAGAGGATTGTCGGCTGCCCTCTCCTTACCTTGGAGGACTTACACAGTTCCCGCTGCATCAAAAAATCCCAGAGTATTATAAAGGACATTTCCCACCCCGGACACTCCCTGTTTGAACTGTTACCGTCAGGCAGACGGTACAGATCTACAAGGACAAGGACAAACAGACTTAAAAACAGTTTTTACCCCACTGCTATAAAGGCACTAAATGTAGCCGCCAAGGAACGCAGGGGCGATACATACTAAGAGACTGTGAAATCGACAGAAGGATGTAGGGCTGGGTGTTTATGCGTGCTATTTTTATGATATTTATTTTAGTTGTTTATCTTTTTTAAATATTTTACCTTGTATGTATCGTTAGCTTTTAGAAATGTTTGAATGGTGCACTGACTGGCTGACATTTTACAATTTCGTTGTACATGGTTCATGTTACAATGACAATAAAGAAACTATTCTAAACTATTCTAGACTAAGTGGGACCCGTTGGGTCCCATGTTCACACGGGAGGGCTGGTCCCACGACGCAATATTCCACCTCTCCACCAATTCCAATATTGGTGGCCAGTGGGGGGGCTTTCTGGAGTGCTGGTTTGGGTTCTTGCGGAGGCAGCTCAGTCCCTCAAGCCTGATCTGCTGGCAGCTCACTCACGGCTGGTGGGCTGGCAGTGGACTCATGACTATTCCTTGAAATTCCATTTCAAGCAGGGTGCAAGTCCACCAAATTTAAATCCATGTTCCTACCATTTCAAGCAGGGTTCAAGGCCACCAAATTCAAGTGCAGTTTCTTACCACTATGAGCAGGGTGCAAGGCCACCGAATTCAAGTGCAATTTCCAACCACTTCAAGCAGGGTGCAAGGCCACCAAATTCAAGTGCAGTTTCATACCACTTCAAGCTGGATCCAAGGCCATTAAATATAAGTGCAGTTTCATACCACTTTCAGCAGGGTGCAAGGCCACCAAATTCAGTGCAGTTTTATTCCACTTCAATCAGGGTCCAAGGCCACCAAATTCAAATGCAGCTTCATACCATTTCATGCAGGGTGAAACCACCATAAAACTACACAAAACACCAAACTCGCAGTTCAGTAGACATTCAGTGTGTTCAGTTGATTCACAGCTCAAACAGAGTCATGACCTCTCCCTCCCCTATCATGCAGAGACTGAGCCACACACACACTTCCGGGTTTTATAACCCCTCCCCCTCCCACCGGAAAAAGAGTGGCTTCCAGGGCGTGATTGACGAGAGAGATTCTCAACATTTTTTAAACACTAATAACACTTTTATTTTTCATTGATGGGAAGAATTCTCTGCACCTGCTCAGCGGAGGGGGACTGAGTAAGATGGCCAAAAATTACAGCCATAAGTGTAGCGTTTTATCTAAAATCAATATACAGTGCAAACAGGAAGTGCATTTGCAGTGGTGCCTTTTAACTTCGCCAAAGCACCCAAGCCGCAATTTGCAGTAAGTAGTGCCTTTCAACTTCAAGCCAAAGCACCCAAGCCACCATTTGCAGCAAGTAATGCCTTTAAACTTCAAGCCAAAGCACCCAAACAACCATTTGCAGGCAGTGCCTTATTACTTCAAACAAACCATATTTTCATTTTCAAACCACATTAAGGGTACTCACAGTTGTGTAGACATGTGTTCAGTGTTATTCAGAGCTCAGAGAGACGTGACCCTTGGCTTCATCCATCTTGCAGAGATTGAATGAGGCACACCACCTCCTGGTTTTATAGTCCCTCCCCCTCCCTCCAGCAGGGGCAGCAGAGAGAATGGTGATTTTTTTTAAACTTCAAGTCACAGCTCCCAAGCCACCATTTGCAGTAAGTAGTACATTTCAACTTCAAGCCAAAGCACCCAAGCCAACATTTGCAGTAAGTACTGCCTTTCAACCTCATGCCACCATTTGCAGTAAGTAGTACCTTTCAACTTCAAGCCAAATCACCCAAGCCACCATTTGCAGTAAGTAATGCCTTTCAACCTCAAGCCAAAGCACCCAAGCCACCATTGCAGTAAGTAGTGCCTTTCAACTTCAAGCCAAAGCACCCAAGCAACCATTTGCAGTAAGTAATGCCTTTCAAATTCAAGCCAAAGTATCCAAGCCACCATTTGCAGTAAGTAGTGCCTTTCAACTTCAAGCCAAAGCACCCAAACAACCATTTGCAGGCAGTGCCTTTTTACTTTAAAAAAAACCATATTTTCATTTTCAAACCACATTAAGGGTACTCACAGTTGTGTAGACATTTGTTCAGTGTCATTCGGAGCTCAGAGAGACGTGACCCTTGGCTTCATCCATCTTGCACAGAGTGAGTGAGACACACCACTTCCTGGTTTTAGTCCCTCCCCCTCCCTCCAGCAGGTGCAGCAGAGAAAATGGTGATTTTTTTAAATTTCAAGCCAAAGCTCCCAAGGCACCATTCGCAGTAAGTAGTGCATTTTGAACTTTAAACCAAAGCTCCCAAGCCACCATTTGCAGAAAATAGTGCATTTCAACTTCAAGCCAAAGCACCCAAGCCACCATTTGCAGTAAGTAGTGCCTTTCAACTACATGCCACCATTTGCAGTAAGTAGTGCCTTTCAACTTCATGCCAAAGCACCCAAGCCACCATTTGCAGTAAGTAGTGCCTTTCAACTTCAAGCCAAAGCACCCAAGCCGCCATTTGCAGTAAGTAGTGCCTTTCAACTTCAAGCAAAGCACCCAATCCACCTTTGCAGTAAGTAGTGCATTTGAACCTCAAGCCAAAGAACCCAAGCCACCATTTGCAGTAAGTAGTGCCTCTCCCTGCACGGGAGACCCGACCTTTTCTTTGTCGGGTCTCCGTTGTCGTTGGGGCTGCAACGAGGAGCGGCCTCCAACAGGAAGACCGGGGGCTGTGGTGCCGACTACTCACCTCACCATCGCGGAGCTGGCCGAGTCCAGAGCGGGTGGAGCTGTGGTGGACGCTGCTGCGGCCCGATCTCCGGAGATTCGGTGGCTGCAACTGCGGGTCTGGCGGACGGCGATACCGGGAGCCCGCGGGTCCCTGGAGGGAGACCGCTTTTCGGGGCTTCCGCAACGGCGACTTCTCCCGCCCGAGTTGCGGGGTTGAAGAGCTCCTGGAGCGGGGCCTTACACCATCGCCCCGCGCGCCTTGGAATGGCCGCGGGACTGCGAGCGCACGCCGGGGGCTCTAACACCAAGACCCGGTGCGCGACCTTGCATCACCCGGCGTGGCTTTAATGGCCGCGGGACAATCGCCATCGCCCGCCGGGGGCTTTGACTTTGACTCTGACATCGGGGGGGGGGGGGGGGGAGTGCAATGGAGAGAAAAGTTTTTTTGGCCTTCCATCACAGCAATGTGATGGATGTTTATGTAAATTATGTTGTGTCTTGGGTCTATTTGTTTGTAATGTATGGCTGCAGAAACAGCATTTCGTTTGGACCTCAAGGGGTCCAAATGACAATAAATTGAATTGTATTGTATTGTATTGTAGTGCCTTTCAACTTCAAGCAAATCACCCAAGCCATCATTTAAAGTAAGTAGTGCCTTTCAACCTCAAGCCAAAGCACCCAAGCCACCATTTGCAGTAAGTAGTGCCTTTCAATTTCAAGCACCCAAGCCACCATTTGCAGTAAGTAATGCCTTTTAACCTCAAGCCAAAACACCCAAGCCAACATTTTCAGTAAGTAGTGCCTTTCAACTTCGTCAAAGCACCCAAGCCACCATTTGGAGTAAGTAATGCCTTTCAACTTCAAGCCAAAGCATCCAAGCTACCATTTGCAGTAAGTAGTGCCTTTCAACTTCAAGCAAAGCACAAAGCCACCATTTGCAGTAAGTAGTGCCTTTGAACCTCAAGCCAAAGCACCCAAGCCACCATTTGCAATAAGTAGTGCTTTCAACTTCAAGCAAAGCACCCAAGCCACCATTTACAGTAAGTAGTGACTTTCAACTTCAAGCCAAAGCCCCCAAACCACCATTTGGAGTAAGTAATGCCTTTCAACTTCAAGCCAAAGCACCCAAGCCACCATTTGCAGTAAGAAGTGCCTTTCAACTTCAAGCCAAAGCACCCAAGCCACCATTTACAGCAAGTAGTACCTTTCACCTCAAGCTAAAGCACCCAAGCCACCATTTGCAGTAAGTAGTGCCTTTCAACTTCAAGCCAAATCACCCGCCACCATTTGCAGTAAGAAGTGCCTTTCAACTTCAAGCCAAATCACCCGCCACCATTTGCAGTAAGTAATGCCATTCAACTTCAAGCCGAAGCACCCAAGCCACCATTTGCAGTAAGTAGTGCCTTTCAATTTCAAGCACCCAAGCCACCATTTGCAGTAAGTAATGCCTTTCAACCTCAAGCCAAACCACCCAAGCCACCATTTTCAGTAAGTAGTGCCTTTCAACTTCGTCAAAGCACCCAAGCCACCATTTGCAGTAAGTAGTACCTCAGCAAAATCAATAACCCCACTCTCACCATCGACGGCACCACTGTCTCCCCATCTCCCCAGGCCCGCAACCTTGGCGTGATCTTTGATTCCACCCTCTCCCTTGAGCCTTACATCCGCCATTTCATTAAAACCTCCTTCTTTCATCTCCGCAACATCGCCAAACTCAGACCCTCTCTCACACCTCCCGCTGCTGAAATACTCATCCATGCCTTCATCTCCTCCCGACTGGACTATTGCAACTCACTTCTCCTTGGCATCAGCTCCACCTACATCAGCCGACTCCAACTGGTCCAGAACGCAGCCGCCCGACTCATCACCCATACCAAATCCTGGCATCACATCACTCCAGTCCTCAAACAACTTCACTGGCTTCCCATCTCCCACCGGATCACCTACAAAATCCTGATCCTCACCTACAAAGCCCTCCACCATCTGGCCCCCCCATATCTCACTGACCTCCTCTCCCCCTACCAACCCTCACGGTCCCTCAGATCCACATCAGCCGATCTCCTCTCCATCCACAAGTCCAACCTCCGCAGTTTTGGGGACAGAGCCTTCTCCAGGGCAGCTCCCAGGCTCTGGAACTCCCTCCCCCAACTGATCCGCAATTCCGTGTCCCTAACTATCTTCCAGTCCCGCCTCAAGACCCATCTCTTCACCTCTGCCTATCCTTAGCCCCACATCCCCCTCCCTTTTCATCTGTGCATTAATTGCCTCATATTGTGTTTTGAATTGAATTCTGTCTTTACTTTGTGTACTAGTCATGGCTCTACTATTTATTTCATTCCCCTTACATGTTTTTCCTCTACCTGCTAAATTTTTATAAGGTGTCCTTGAGACTCTTGAAAGACGCCCATAAATAAAATGTATTATTATTATTATTATTATTATTATTATTACCTTTCAATTTCAAGCCAAAGCTCCCAAGCCACCATTTGCGGTAAGTAGTGCCTTTCAACTTCAAGCCAAAACACCCAAGCCACCATTTGCAGTAAGTAGTGCCTTTCAACTTCAAGCCAAAGCTCCCAAGCCACCATTTGCAGTAAGTAGTGCCTTTCAACTTCAAGCCAAAGCACCCAAACAACCATTTGCAGGCAGTGCCTTTTTACTTAAAAAAAAAACATATTTTAATTTTCAAACCACATTAAGGGTACTCACAGTTGTGTAGACATTTGTTCAGTGTCATTCGGAGCTCAGAGAGACGTGACCCTTGGCTTCATCCATCTTGCAGAGAATGAGTGAGGCACACCACTTCCTGGTTTTATAGTCCCTCCCCTTCCCTCCAGCAGGGGCAGCAGAGAGAATGGTGAATTTGTTTTAAACATTAATATCTCTCTGATTTGTCATCGATGGGAAAAATCCGCTGCACCCGTAAGGCGGACGGGGGCTCTGGGCGAGGTGGACAAAAATGACGGCCATAGGTGGCGGCGTTCTGTCAGAAATCGCAGCACAGTAGGCTAAAAGCGGTCAAGATCAGAGATTTAGTAATATACCAGACCAAGTGCAGACCCGTTGGGTCTGTTCCCCCAACGTGCAGTTGTGGGGGGAAGGGGGGGGAGGCATGCAGCGTCACACTCACTAACTATCCCCCCCCCCACACTCACGCTAATTACCCCCCTTGATATAATATTGATATTATTAATTTGCTCCTTTTACCCCATAACCACCCTATCTACTGACACATAGCCCCCAACTTGCAGTCACATCTAGAGAGGGGGGGGCGGGGGTAGAGAGGGAGGAGGGAGGAGGGAGGAGGGAGGAGGGAGGGGGGAGGGGGGAGGAGGGAGGGGGGAGGGGGGAGAGGGGAGGGAGGAGGGAGGAGGGAGGAGGGGAGAGGGAGGAGGGAGGAGGGAGGAGGGAGGAGGGAGGAGGAGGAGGAGGAGGAGGAGGAGGAGGAGGAGGAGGAGGAGGAGGAGGAGGAGGAGGAGGAGGAGGAGGAGGAGGAGGAGGAGGAGGAGGAGGAGGAGGAGGAGGAGGAGGAGGAGGAGGAGGAGGAGGAGGAGGAGGAGGAGGAGGAGGAGGAGGAGGAGGAGGAGGAGGAGGGGGAGGAGGAGGAGGAGGAGGAGGAGGAGGAGGAGGAGGAGGAGGAGGAGGAGGAGGAGGAGGAGGAGGAGGAGGAGGAGGAGGACGACAGTTGTGTAGACATTTGTTCAGTCATTCAGAGCTCAGTGCCCTCCAGCTTGCAGACACTGATTGAGGCACACCACTTCCTGGTTTTATAGTCCCTCCCCCTCCCTCCAGTGGGGGCAACAGAGAGAATAGGGTGTTTTGTTAAAACATTAATATCTCTGTCATTTTTCATAGATGGGAAAAATCCTCGGCACACATGCAGCGGAGGGGGGCTCTGAGCGAGGTGGCCAAAAATGACGGCCGTAGGTGGCGGCGTTCTCTCGGAAATCGCAGCACAGACGGCTAAAAGCGGTCAAGAACAGAGATTTAGCAATATAGATAGTTATGTTAGTTGTCTTCAGAGATTTCAAGTGCAGGGTTTGGCTCCTAGCATAACATTTGGTTGACATTTAATATTCATGCAGTAGAACTAGAAACCTTGTTCTTGAGGTCCAAAATAGTTTGAGCAACACTAAAGCACTTAGCGAAACGGAGGAGGTCCAGCAGAGGTTAATGTGCTGAGCCGATGGCCCCAAGCATATAATTAAAGGGCTGACAGATACATAGAAACATAGAAAAATAGGTGCAGGAGTAGGCCATTTGGCCCGAGCCAGAACTGCCATTCAATATGATCATGGTTGATCATCTAAAATCAGTACCCCGTCTATCTCCCCATATCCTCTGATTCCATTTGCCCTAAGAGCTATATCCAACGCTCTCTTGAAAACATCCAATGAATTGACCGCCACTGCCTTCTGTGGCAGAGAATTCCACAGATGCACAACTCTCTGGATGAAAAAGTTTTTCCTCATCTCAGTTCTAAATGGCCTACTCCTTATTCTTAAACTGTGACCCCTGGTTCTGGACTCCGCCAAAATGGGGAACATTTTTCCTACATCTAGCCTGTCCAATCCTTTAAGATTTTTATGTGCATTAGTGTAAAGAGGTAAGATCTCCCCTCACTGCATTTGATTGTGCTTAGCCCTCAGTAAGATAAGAAGCTCTTGCAGCGACACCTGGTGGTGGCTCTGGTTAGTCAAACCCTCGGATTGGCTGCACGGATCACGTGGGCGCGAGGGGTGAGATTCAGGGGCTTTTTACGGTGTTGTAGCAGGCTAGCGCCACACTTGTGGAAGTAGCATCGTGCTTTTGGCTGTCTTACTGATTCGAGTAAACTCGTTGTTTTCACGTTCCAAAATAAAACAATTAAATTCACTCACTGTCTCGACTCGCCAAACTCTGCATTTTCGTTGCTATAAGTTCATATGTTCCAGGAGCAGAATCAGGCCTATTGGTCTATCAAGTCTACTCTGCCATTCAATCATGGCTGATCTATCTCTCCCACCTAACCCCCTTCTCCTGCCTTTTCCCCATAACCTCTGACACCCGTACTAATCAAGAATCTATCTATCTCTGCCTTAAAAACATCCATTGACTTGGCCTCCACAGCCCTCTGTGGCAATGAATACCACAGATTCACCACCCTCTGACTAAAGAAATTGCTCCTCATCTCCTTTCTAAACGAACATATTAGGTCATAAGGGAAAGGAGTCGACACCATAGGAAGGAATAAGGTAGAAGGGGTTAGAAGAAAAGATTCACAAGGATGTTGCAGGAAAGCTTGAGTTGCAGGAAGCAATTGGCTCGGACGTTTTTCTCGGAGTGAAGGAGGCTGAGGGGTGATCTTATAGGGGTTTATAAAATAGTGAGGGGCATAAATAAGGGGGATGATTCTCCCAGCTATGTTTCAGCACAACTTAAAGCACCTTGGAACAGCACAAAGGCCCTTCGGCCCACAATGTTGGTGCAGGACATGATGCTGAGTTAAACTAATCCCTTCTGCCTAACTCTTGATCTGTATCCTTTCATTCTCTCTATATCTATCTATCTCTGCCTTAAAAACATCCATTGACTTGGCCTCCACAGCCCTCTGTGGCAATGAATACCACAGATTCACCACCCTCTGACTAAAGAAATTCCTCCTTCCCAAAGGTACGTCCTTTTATTCTGAGGCTATGGCCTCTTCTCCCCGACTCTCCCACTAGTGGACTCCACATCCACTCCATCCAGGCCTTTCATTGTTCGGTAAGTTTCAACGAGTCCCCACCCCTCATCCTTCTAAACTCCAGCGGGGAGAGGCCCAGTTGCAGTAATATGGGAAGCTGTGTGTGATCAATAGAAGAGAGGGCCTCGGGAGTAAATCAATGTTTGCTAATCAGGGAGGATGTTGCTAGCCCCCTTGAGAAAACGCAGGCACACTTGGAGATTTGGTGACAGATGTTTCCTCTTTCTGCACCGTTTTGAGTTCCTCTCCGTTCGCCTGACAGCTTGTAAGCACCACAAAGGGCAACATTAGCATCTGTCAAGAAAACCAGCACAAGCATCGATCGTCAACAGAGAGCAACGCACGTATTCATAGGTCACCCACAGCCTATGCTTATACATCACTTCAAACGCTACCAAATGCATTTTACTGAATTACTCTGATCTGCACATCTCTTTGATCCAACACACAAGAGGATTAATGTTTTTTGCAAGCATTATGGCACATAGTGCGTGTTTAGTTTAGTTTAGAGATACAGCGCAGAAACAGACCCTTCGGCCCATCGAGTCCATTCTGAACAGCGATCCACGCACATTAACACTATCACACACACACTAAGGACAATTTACATTTACGCCAAGCCAATTAAACTACAAACCTGTGGGACTTTGGAGTGTGGGAGGAAACCAAAGATCTCAGAGAAAACCCACGCAGGCCACAGGGAGCATGTGCACGCTCCACATAGACAATATCCGTAGTCAGGATCGAATCCGGGACTTTGGCGCTGTAAGGCACCAACTCTACCACTGCGCCACCCTGCTGCATGAATGTAAATTGAAAAGCTGGTTCAAGAAGAGATATGGTGAATGGAGATGAGCTGTAGATTAACAATCTCCCTTGCCCAGAATAGGGGAATCGAGAACCAGAGGACAGGTTTTAGGTGAAGGGGGAAAGATTTGATAGGAATCTGAGGGGTAACTTCTACACACAAAGGATGGTGGGTGTATGGAATGAGCTGCCAGAGGAGGTAATTGAGGTCGGGACTATTGTAATGTTTAAGAAACAATTAGACAGGTACATGGATAGAACAGATTTGGAGGGATATGGGCCAAACGAGGCAGGTGGGACTAGTGTAGATGGGACATATTGGTCGGTGTGGGCAAGACAGGCCGAAGAACCTGTTTCCACACTGTACGACCCTATGACTATGACTCTAATTATCTAAGTGATTCGTGCTGGGCTCAGAGAATGAAAGCATTATTTCAGTTCATCTCAATTTAATTTTCTTTGGCGGTATGAACAGCCTGGTGCTGTAGGTTTGTGGGTGGCAGCGTAAATCCTACAGGCAAGATGACATTTGCAGCAGATATAAAGCCACACAATGCTTTAAACACACAGGGCACTTGGTCATTATTGTCTTCATTAACAGACCATACACCCTAGGATCTCTGACGAAGAGTCCCAACTCCTTGATTAGTAAGGGTGTCAGGGGAAATGGGGAGAAGGCAGGAGAATGGGGTTGAGATGGAAAGATAGATCAGCCATGATTGAATGGCGGTGTAGACTTGATGGGCCAAATGGCCTAAATTTGCTCCTATACCCTATGAACTTAAACAATTATGACCTAGAACCTCGCCTATCCATGTTCTCCAGGGATGCTGCCGAACCTGCTGAGTTACTCCAGCGATAAACACAAAATGCTGGAGTAACTCATCGGGTCAGGCAGCATCTCTGGAAAAAAGGAATAGGTGACTTTTCAGGTCCAGACCCTTCACCAGACTCCAGAATTCCAACACTTAACCATATAACCATATAACAATTACAGCACGGAAACAGGCCATCTCGGCCCTTCTAGTCCGTGCTGAACACAAGGTCACAAGGTCTTAAGTGATAGGAGTAGAATTAGGCCATTCGGCCCCTCAAGCCCACCGCCATTCAATCATGGCTGATCTATCTCTCACTCCTGACACCATTCTCCTGCCTTATCCCCATAACCCCTCTCGCCCATGCTGTAATGTACCTGCCTGCACATCATCCATATCCCTCCATTCTTTGCATATTAATGTGCCTATCCAAAAGTCTCTTCAATGCCACAATCGGATCTGCCTCCACCACCACCCATATAACCATATAACCATATAACTTCCTGTCTCATTTTTTCGTAACGTTCCTTGTTTCCATGTGAAGATTTTTTGGTGATTGCTTTCCATCAGTCTCTTCCAATTTACACACAACTGATGATCATTGAAGACAGAGAATATGTCAGAAGGGTGTCATTTTAATCAGAGGTCTGGGTTCAGTGGTGTTACATTGGGATCTGTGCTGGGACCTCTGTTGTTTGTGCTGGGACCGCTGATGTTTGCAAATGATTTGGATGAAAATGTCGATGAGCTGATAAATAAGTTTGCAGACAACACAAAAATTGGTGGAGTTATGGATAGTGAAGAAAGTTCTCAAAGGCTACAACAAGATATATATCCATAGTCTCTGCAGATCCATGGAGTGATATGAGAGCTTGTGAAACTCGTGCCTGAGCCTCGTGAGGGAGGCCAAGTAATTAGATTGTGTAATCTAAAGTGGAAACTTTGGCCTGAGCCTCGAGACTGAGGCCAGGTGACCTTTAATTATAAAAAGCAGTGTTTGCTGAATAAAGATGCTCTTTAACTCTCTCTGTGGTGGACGTGTCTTCTTGTGCTAGTCACAACAGAGCCTTGCCTCCGACAGAAACCTTTACAGATATGCAGAGAATAGGTCATAAGGTCATCAGTGATAGTAGAATCAGGCCATTCAGCGCATCAAGTGTTTACACGGCCATTCAATCATGGCTGATCTATCTCTCCCTCCTAACCCCATTCTTCTGCCCTCTCCACATAACCTCTGACACCCATACTAATCAAAAGTCTATCTATCCCTGCCTTAAAAAAACATCCACTGACTTGGCCTTGGCCTTGGCCTTCACAGCCTTCTGTGGCAAATAATTCCACAGATTCACCACCCTTCCGACTGAAGATATTTCTCCTCATCTCCTTCCTAAAAGAACATCCTTTAATTCTGAAGCTATGACCTCCAGTGGAAACATCCTCTCCACATCCACATGAACCAAGCCGTTCCCTATTCTGTATGTTTCAATGAGGTGTCCCCTCATCCTTCTAAACTCCTGCGAGTACAGGCCCAGTGCCGACAAATGCTCATAGATTAACCTACACATTCCTGGGATCAATCTTGTAAACCTCCTCTGGACCCTCTCCAGAGCCAACACATCCTTCCTCAGATATGGTGCCCAAAATTGCTCACAATACTCTAAATGTGGCCTTACCAGTGCCTTATAGAGCCTCAACATTACATCCCTGTTTTTGTGTACAAGCCCTCTTGAAATAAATGCTACCATTGAGTTTGCTTTCTTTACTACTGATTCGACTTACATCAGTCGAATCCTGTACCAGCCCTCCCAAATCCCTTTGCACCTCCGATTTCTGGATTCTCACCCCATTTAGAAAATAGTTCTGCCCACTCTCCCAACCTGCCCAAATCCTTCTGCAGAGTCCTTGCTTTCTCTACATTATCTGCCAATCCACCAATTTTCATATCATCCTCAAACTTGGCCACAATGCCTTCAATCCCCTCGTCCAATTCATTACTATACAACGTGAAGAGTAGCAGCCCCGTTGCCGACCCCTGCGGAACTCTGCTAGTCATTGGCAGCCAACTCCTTGTCTTCTGCCATCCAGCCAACTTGCTATCCATGCTAGTGTCTGCCCTTTGATACCATGGACTCTCATCTTCCAAAGCAGCCTAATTGCTAAGCAATCTATGTTCCTAAGCAGCAGAAGGAACTGCAGATGCTGGTTTATACCGAAGATAGACTCAAAATGCTGGAGTAACTCAGTGGATCTGGCTGGATCTCTGGATAAAAGGAATTAATTTTACACGTGGCTATGGTAGTGAGTCCAAGTTAAAATGTGGTCTTGGGGCCGGAGAGCAGTAGGAATCACAGAGGGGGAGCAGTGAGAGAGGGTGTTGCTGAACAACTGTGAGGGAGTTGAGTAGAACTTCCTCAAGGTAGTTATTCCCTTCCTCCAGAGATACTGCCTGATCAGCTGAGTTTAGTTTAATTTAGTTTAGTTTAGAGATGCAGCGCGGAAACAGGCCTTTTGGCCCACCAAGTTCGCACCAACCAGCGATCCACTCACACTGACACTAACCTACATACACTAGGGACAATTTACAATTACACCAAGTAAATTAATCTACAAACCTGTACGTCTTTGGAGTGTGGGAGGAAACTGGAGACCCCAGAGAGAACCCACGCAGGTCACAGGCGAACGTACAAACTACGTACAGACAAGCACTCGTAGTCAGGATCGAACCTGAGTCTCTGGCGCTGTAGGGGTAGCAACTCTACCTTACTCCAGCAGTTTGTGTCCATCCAACCTATAGAAGGATATGGACATAATACAGGCAAATGGGATGAGTACATGGACCTAGTGAGCTGAGGATCCCTTTCTGTGCTGGATGACTCAATGATTCCATGACGCTGAGAACATAGTCAACACCCCTTGGGCATAAGATCTGCCCTCTATCCAAAGGCAAAACACGCAGTCAATGCAATAAAATTGTAAAAATGTAATCCTTCTTGGATAAATCTGGTCAGCTTGAATAGTTTGAGTACAAAGGGGGCCTGGAAAACGGAAGCCATTGAAGAGACGAAGGGCATGTCTTAAGAAGGGTCACGACCCGAAACGTCACCCGTTCCTTTTCTCCAGAGATGCTGTCTGACCCGATGAGTTACTCAGCTTTTTGTGTCTATCTTTTGAATAGTTTGAGAATGGTTTCAAAGGAAACAACCTCTCAGTACAGAACATGAAAATGAGAAAGTACCCAGAATTCTGAGAAGGCTCCCCTCCTTCAACATCTGCAGTAAGATGCTGCAGACCAAAGATCCTATAGCGGAGCCGCTATAAGATCTTTGCTGCAGACGTTCTACCAATCGGTAGGAGCCAGTGACATCTACTTCACTGCTGTGCGAAGGCTGCGGACGCCAACAGGATGAACAAACTCATCAATTTTAATATCATCCACAAACTCAAGGGTGGCTCTGTCCTGGGGGCGGAGTTGTATACCTGGGAGGTGGTCTTGGAGGGGAGGATGCTCCTCAAACTGCAGAGCACCTTGGACAATACAGCTCACCCCCTCCATGGCACACTGGTCAACCTGAGGAGCACCTTCAGCAACAGCATGCAGGACAGAACAACATAGAAGATCCTTCTTCCCTGTAGCTATCAAACCGCACAACTCCTCCCCTTTCTGTTGTTGGGTAGACTGAGGCTGACTCCCCTCTCACCCCCCTCCGCACACACCCCCCACCCTCCCCAATCTTTACACATCCCCATGTTTCATGTATTTTGATTTTTATGACTGTGGGCAGATCAATTTCCCTCCGTGGATAAATACATTTCTATTATATCGTGTCGTATCGTAAAATTTCATATTTCATGTCATGGATATTAACAGGAATTGAATTTGGGGTTTTGCCGCAGCTTGGTGGTATTTATAAAAATAATTGTTACCTGGAAGTGAATTACATGCCAAATCAAATTGAACGGTTCAGAATCTATATTACTAAAAGTCTGATCTTGACCACTTCCTGTTGTTCTGTACATTGATTTTAGAAAATAAATGCCACTTACGGCTGTGATTTTTAGCCATCTTACTTAGAGTCCCCCTCCGCTACGCAGGACAAGAGGATATTTCCCATCGATGAAAAATAAAAGAGTTATTAGTGTTTAAAAAATGTTGAGATACTCTCCTGAAGGCCACGCCCCTTCCGGAGGGACTATAAAACCTTAAAGTGTTGAGCGCTTCAGTCAGTCTCTGCAAGATGGGGGAGCGAGAGGGTCATGTCTCTCAGTCTGAGCTGTGAATAACACTGAATACATGTCTACTAAACTGAGTGGTTTTACTGACCTGTCAGTGCCCTCAATGTGGTTTGAAAATATAGTTTGGAAATGCTAAAGCTGTGTTGCCTTTGGTTTTGAAATGCTAAAGCTGTGTTGGCTTTGGTTTGTAAATGCTAGAGCTGTGTTGCCTTTGGTTTGTAAATGCTAAAGCTGTGTTACCTTTGGTTTGGAAATGCTAAAGCTGTGTTGCCTTTGGTTTGGGAATGCTAAAGCTGTGTTGCCTTTGGTTTGGGAATGCTAAAGCTGTGTTGCCCAATTAAAGTTGCCTTGCCTAATTAAAGTTGCATTGCCTAATTAAAGTTGATTTGCCTAATTAAAGTTGCCTTGCCTAATTAAAGTTACCTTGCCTTCTATATAATTAAAAGTCTAATCTTGACCACTTCCTATTTGCACTTTATATTGATTTTAGACCTCTCCGCTCATCAGGTGCTGAAGATTTTTCCCATCGATGAAAAATAAAAGAGTTATTAGTGTTTAAAAAATGTTGAGATTCTCTCTCCTGTCAATTACACCGTGAAGCCCACGCCCCTTCTGGTGGGAGGTGGGGAGGGACTATAAAACCCAGAAGTGCGGGTGTGGCTCAGTCTCTGCAAGATGGAGGAGGGAGAGGTCACGACTTGCTGTCTTTACTGAACTTGCACCCTGCTTGAAATGGTATGAAACTGCACTTGAATTTGGTGGCCTTGCACCCTGCTTGAAGTGGTAAGAAACTGCACTTGAATTTGGTGGCCTTGCACCCTGCTTGAAATGGAATTTCAAGGAATAGCCGTGAGTCAACTGCCAACCCACCAGCTGTGAGTGAATGAGTTGCCAGCACAACAGGCTTGAGTGACTGAGCCGCCAGCCCAAGAATCCATTTGGCCCACAATTTTCATACTAGCCCTCTGGAAGCCAGTTCCTTCAGCCCACAACACCCATACTAGCGCTCCAGAAAGCTCCCCCCCCACTGGCCACCAATATTGGAATTGGTGGAAAGGTGGAATATTGCGTTGGGGGACCAGCCCTCCCATGTGATGCTGGGACCCAACGGAATAGTGAAAGGCTTGAATAGAGTGGATGGGGAGAGGATGTTGCCACTAGTGGGAGAGTTTAGGATCAGAGGTCATAGCTTCAGAATTAAAGGACATTCGTTTAGGAAGGAGATGAGGAGGAATTTCTTTAGTCAGACGGTGGTGGATCTGTGGAATTCTTTGCCACACAAGGCTGTGGAGACCAAGTCAATGGATAATTTTAATGCAGAGATAGATAGATTCCTTATTAGTAGGGGTGTTAGGGGTTGTGGGGAGAAGGCAGGAGAATATGGTTAGGAGGGAGAGATAGATCAACCATGAATGAATGGCGGAGACACATATGACCTTATGGCAATACCCAGGAGTGAACTAATTGAGAGAGATGTAGTTGGGCTACAATGCTGAGAACTGTGTTCAGTATTCTGTACCTTCCTCTTTGCTCTACCTATTGATCTCGAGTTTGACTAGATTGCATTTATGTACAGTACTATCTGATCTGTTTGGACAGCTTGCAATACATAACTTGTCACGGTACCTCGGTTTATGTGACAATAATAAACCTAAACCTAAATATAAACCAAATGGAATGGTTTACCTAGAATAACTGATATATATATTTGCTGTGGTATTATGTAAATGTGCCTGTAAATGTTTAGCGTTAGATTTTCATTGTTACATGTTCCATCCCATTGCATATGACAATGACTCTTGCATCTTGAATGGAAGTAAGGTGAATTGTTATTGTCTTTTTCCCAGGGTAGAGGATTCCAGAACAGGACATAGTTCAAAGGGAAGAGATGTAAAACAGACCTGAGGAGCCATTTCTTCGTATGGAGCATGTTGTGTACATGGAATAAATTGCCCAAACAAACAATAGAGGTGGGTACAATGGCAACATTTCATAGACGCTTAGGAAGACATACAGGTAGGGAAAAATTCGATTGAAATGAACCAAAAACAGGCTCTAGTTCAGTTATAAAATCTGGTTTAGTTTAGTTTAGTTTAGAAACATAGAAAATAGGTGCAGGAGTAGGCCATTCGGCCCTTCGAGCCAGCACCGCCATTCAACATGATCATGGCTGATCATCCAACTCAGTATCCTGTACCTGCCTTCTCTCCATACCCCCTGATCCCTTTAGCCACAAGGGCCACATCTAACTCCCTCTTAAATATAGCCAATGAATTGGCCTCAACTACCTTCTGTGGCCGAGAATTCCACAGATTTAGTTTAGAGATACAACGCGGAAACAGGCCCTTCGGCCCACTGAGTCCGCACTGGCCAGCGATCCCCGCACATTAACACTAACCTAGGGACATTGTTTTACAGATACATCAAGCCAATTAACCTACATACCTGTACGCCTTTGGAGTGTAGGAGAAAAACGAAGATCTTGGAGAAAACCCACGCGATCACGGGGAGAACATACAAACATTATGCAGACAGTAGCCTTAGTCAGGATGGAACCCGGGTGTCCGGCGCTGTAGTGGGCTGTACGGCAGCAACTCTATCACTGCACCACCATGCCACCCATTGGCATGAATGAGTTGGGCTGAAGGGTCTGTTTCCATGCTGAATGACTATAACCACAAATCCAGCTTGTTACCAACGGGGAAAAGAATGTCAAATGGCAAACATCCTGAAGATTGGCCTTGCATTAACAAACAGAGGGATGAGGATTAAGTGCAGACAGATAAGAGTTTAGTTTAAGGTAGACACAAAAAGCTGGAGTAACTCAACGGGACAGACAGCAATTCTGGAGAGAAGGAATGGGTGACGTTTCGGGTCGAGACCCTTCTTCAGTTTAGAAACCGGAGATCACGGCGAAAATCTATGCAGAAACCCAGGTCTCTGGCGTTGCAAGCCAGCAACTCCACCGCTGCGCCACTATGCTGCCAAGTTGGAATTGACATTTTGTTCGGTACAGACATTGTGGACCAAATGGCCTGTTCCTGTGTTGTACTCTCTGAATTCTCTGCCACAGAAGGTAGTTGAGGCCAGTTCATTGGCTATATTTAAGAGGGAGTTAGATGTGTGCCCTTGTGGCTAAAGGGGTCAGGGGGTATGGAGAGAAGGCAGGTATGGGATACTGAGTTGGATAATCAGCCATGATCATATTGAATGGCGGTACAGGCTCGAAGGGCCGAATGGCCTACTCCTGCACCTATTTTCTATGTTTCTATGTTTCTATGTACTGTTCTGTGTTCTACATCCTTTAAGGTAGAGATAGATAGATTCTTGATAAGTATGGGTGTCAAGGGTTATTGGGAGAAGGCAGGAGATTGGGGTTGAGAGGCAAAGATAGATACATTTCAGTTTAGTTTATTGTCACGCGTACCGAGGTAGAGTGAAAAGCTTTTGTTGTGTGCTAACCAGTCAGCAGAAAGACCAGACATGATTACAATCGATTCATTTGCAGTGTATAGATACATGATAAAGGAATAATTTTAACTTTAGTGCAAGGTAAAGCCAGCAAAGTCCGATCAAGGACAGTCCGAGGGTCATCAAAGAGATAGATAGTAGTTCAGCACTGCTCTCTGGTTCTGGTAGGAAAATTCAGTTGCCTGATGCAGTCTGCCATGATTGAATGGTGGAGTAGACTTGATGGGCCGAATGGCCTAATTCTGTCCCTATCGCTTATGAACATATTAACTTATGAACTATTAACAACTAACAGTTTGAATCCACTGTAGCTATCATTACCATGCCTCCACAATTTCTTTAGCACTGGGTATGTTTCTGACAGCTAAAATTGTTCCATCTTGTTGACTACTTTTCAGTGCTTTTGACAATGATGCACAATTTACCTGAAAATGCAAACAACATGTTTATTTATTATTGATGCTCGAAAGGAAATGGTAAAATAGATTATGCAGTGTACTAAGCCACTCAGCAACTTCTTCCCAGTAATTCTTCTGAGGCAGTCCCTTGAGATCCAGGAACCATTGTCACAGAATTTTTCTTCTTGTAAACTGTATTTCTTTCATCACACGTTTATCCACTTCTTTGCCCCCAAGTTATTATAGAATCTGCTTTAGGGAACAGAGCCCGGATCACGGCTGTCTATTAAGTTAAACAACAATTACTTAGTGGCGATGGCACTGCGGTAGAGTTGTTGCCTTATGCCCCATCTCACTTAAGGGCCTGTCCCACTAACGCAACTTTTTCGGCGACTGCCAGCACCCGTCATAGGTCGTTGCAGGAAGTCGTTGAAAATTTTCAACATGGTGAAAATTCAGCGGCGGCAAGAAACACGCTACGACTCTTTGGGCGACTGAGGAGACGACTCACGACCATACAGGCGACACCCTGGCGACATGTCACTGTGTGAAGCCTGTATGGTCGTGAGTAGTCTCCTCAGTCGCCCAAAGAATCGTAGCGTTTTTCTGGTCGCCGCTGGAGTTTGAAATGTTTAATCTTTTCAGCGACAGTCGGTGACAGTTGTATTGATGCCAATGAGCGTAGCTTGATTTCTCCTGACGCAGGTACTGTCATAGGTTGTCGCCAGGATGACGTTGGTTGTTGCCAGTGCTGACTTCGATGAATTCCATTGGCAACCACCTACATCAACCTACATCAACCGGCGACAGGTACCGGCGACTGAATGGTCTTACCTTGTCGTAGCTTGTCACGAGTGGACGTAGGTTGTCATAGGTGTGGTCGTAGATGGATGACCTAATGGGTCGCTGGTTGTCAGTAGCTTTCTGTAGTTTGACGTTGACTAGGTGGTAGGTTGTTGTAGACATTGTCGTAGAAATTGTCGTAGGGGGGGGGGGGGTCCCGTCACCGGTTTTACGGCAACCTGCTACGACTATGACAGTCGCCGAAAATAATTGCCTATGTGGGACAGGCCCATTACAGCGCTTGCAGCGCCAGAGACCCGGGTACGATCCTGGTTGCAGGTGCTGTCTGTACGGGGTTTGTACATTCTCCCCGTGACCTACTTGGGTTTTCTCCGAGATCTTTGGTTTCCTCCCACACTCCAAAGACGTACCTGTACTGTATGTAAGTAAATTGGCTTGGTAAATGCAAAAATTGTCCTTAGTGTGTGTAGGATAATGTTCATATGTGGGGATCGCTGGTCGGCGCGGACCCAGTAGGCCGAAGGGCCTGGTTCTGTGCTGTATCTCTAAACTAAATAAAAACAAATGTCGTCACATAGATTCATAGAGTCATGCACTGGGGAATAATTACTGTATTTTTCTTTAATGTAAATACTGGCCCTGTTCTGTTCTGTTGGCTTTGCACAATACGCAGGCATTGCCACTTTCATTTCACTGTACATCTTGTATGTGTATGTGACAAATAAAGTCGACTTGATACATACATCGCAAAAACAGGCCCTTCGGCCCAACTTGCCCATACTGCCCAACATCCCATCTCCACTAGTCCCACCTATCTTCATTTAGCCCATAACCCTCTAAATCTGTGCTATCCGTGTCTAAATGTTTCTTTAATGTTACGATAGTATCTGCCTCAACTACCTCCTCTGGCAGCTCGTCCCAGACACCCACTACCCTGAGTGTAAAAAAGATACCCCTCAGGTTCCTATTAGATCTTCCCTCCCTCACCTTAAACCTATGTTCTCTGGTCCTCGATTCCCCTACTCTGGGCAAGAGACTCTGTGCATCTATCTGATCTATTGCCAATTGCAATTGCCCAGCAAACCCCTCAGTTGCCAGGAAGGGTACAATCGGAATTGGTTATTGAAGGCAGCCTTTCCAAGAAGGAATAGAAAAATAAACCAAACACCTCGAGCTTGCGTTGTCTAGGAACAGGGGCCGTAGCCTCAGAATATAAGGATGTTCCTTCGAAAAGCAGATGAGGAGGAATTTCTTTAACCAAATGGTGGTAAATCTGTGGAATTCATTGTCAGAGACAATTGTGGCCAAGTCATTGGGTTTTTCTAAGACAGAGATAGACAGATTATTGATTAGTAAGGCTGTTAGATGTTAGGGAGGGGGGGGGGGGGGGGGAAGCAGGGTCATGGGATTGAGAGGGAAAATTAGATCAACCATGATTGAATGGCGGAGTAGACTTTATGGGGTGAATAGCCTAATACTGCTCCTTGAACTTATGAACTAAATGAGAGCAGTCCTTTTAAGCAACACACCAAGTACCATCCAGTTATGGTTGCTAGGAGACTCAACATAGCGAGGTGCAACAAACAACAACCTTGAAATGAATCATAGAATGACAGCAGTACAAGAGACGGCTATTCAGCTCCAGGCTGGTTCCCTGCAAGATCAATGATACTGGACGCTCTCTTTGTACTTCAAATGCTGTTTCGATTCATTCCAGGGAGCCATGATTACCGCTGCTTCTGCCGCCATGTTAGGTCATATAGTCCAGCTGCAAGGTGGCACAACGGTAGAGCAGCTGCCTTACAGCGCCAGACCCGGGTTCCATCCTGACTACGCGTGCTGTTTGTACAGAGTTTGTGCGTTCTTCCCGTGACCATGTGGGGTTTTCCCAGGTTGCTCTGGTTTCCTCACACACTTCAAAGACGCACAAGTTTGTAGGTTGATTGGCTTCAGTAAAGATTGTAAATTGCCCCTGGTGTGTGTTGGATAGTGTTAATGTGCGGGGTTCCTGGTTGGTGCGGACTTGGTGGGCCGAAGGGCCTGTCTCCGTGCTGTATCTCTAAACTAGACTAAACTAAAGATGCAAAGCATTTGCCGCATAAAGAAGAAGTTCCTTATGTCACTTTTTGTTCTTTCCTAATCTCCTGGTCTATGACCTCTTGTGTGTGACCCTTCTTCACCCTCTCTATGTGTATTTTGTTTTTGTTTTTTTTTTTGTTTTTAATCAACTTGATTTTAATATTGATAAATGTATTGTGATTTTGTCCTGTAAGGTGTCCTTGGGTGTCCAGAAAGGCGCCAGCAAATAAAATGCATTATTATTATTATTATTATTATTGGTTTATCATTAATTTTGAATACATCCACTGGTACAGTGGTGCCCCGGTTCGATCCCGACTATGGATGCTGTCTGTACGGAGTTTGTACGGTCTCCCCATGACCTGTGTGGGTTTTCTCCGAGATCTTCGGTTTCCTCCCACACTCTAAAGCCGTACAGGATAGTTGGCTTGGTATAAGTGTAAATTGTTCCTAGTGAGAGTAGGGTAGTGTTATGCCCCTGTCCCACTTAGGAAACCTGAACGGAAACCTCTGGAGCCTTTGCGCCGCACCCAAGGTTTCCTCGCGGTTCCCGGAGGTTCCCGGAGGTTTATGTCAGTCTCCCTACCTGCTTCCACTACCTGCAACCTCCGGCAACCACCTGCAACCTCTGGGAACCGCACGGAAACCTTGGGTGGGGCGCAAAGTCTCCAGAGGTTTCCGTTCTGGGATCCTAAGTGGGACAAGGGCATTACTGTGCGGGGATCGCTGGTCAGTGCGGACTCGGTGGGCCTGTTTCCGTGCTGTATCCCTAAAGTGAACTAAAAAGTAAACACTGCGTCTGCTCTCAAGCTTCTCTGAAGAAAAGGCTCAGAGGGATATGGGCCTATTGCGGTCAGATGGGACTTGTGCGTCCAGGGATAAAAGTTGACGTTTTACCATACAGTAGGAATTTATTGAATACATTTGGAGCGAACAAGTTTAGTTTTTGTTTTACTTTTTTAGGTTTAGTTTTAGTTTTAGAGATACAGTGCCGAAACAGACCCTTTGGCCCACCGAATCCTCATCGACCAGCGATCCCCACACACTAACATTATCTACGCACACTCGGGACAATTTACACTGATTCCAAGCCAGTTTAACCTACAAACCTGTACGTCTTTGGAGTCTGGGATTTTCTTCGGTCTCAGAGAAAACACGCAGGTCACGGGGAGAATGTGCAAACTCAGTACAGACAGCACCCATAGGTTCGATTTTATCATTTAAAAATAAATTGGATAGGTATTGTTATGCGCTCCCTCTGCTGGTGTTAATTATGTACTAACCTGTTTCTCTGATTTCCATTAGTACGTCCTGCTGCCTGGCTGCTCCTGTACCTGATTGGAGGCTCCTGGCCCAAGCTGCATCACGTGAGCCTGATGACGGAGCCTCAGCTTAAAAAGACCATGTGCACTGGCAGTCCGTCTCTCTGTCTCTCTCTTCCCCCTCAGACTGGTGGCAGCAGTCTAGTGTTGGTTTAGTTTGTTTGATTGCATAGTGTTCTTTATGTAATTCTTCATTCTGTATTAACTTATTTTGCTTGGGAAGGATGGGACTGGCATTATTGTTTTCGTGGTTTTGTTTCAGGTTTATTTTCACACTGAGGCAGGTTTAGAGTCTCTGGTCTGACGGCCCATTGAGTGTTCGGCCAGAGCACCCTTTATCTTTTGTTTGCTAGCCCATCCGACCCCTCTTTGTTTGTTTGATCCAGGTTTAGTTCTTTTTGTTAGTGAAAAATAAATAATTTTTCCATTTGAACCTGGTTTTGTATTATGTTATTGGCCTTTGAGGTATTTGATTTTGGCGGCCGTAACAGGTATATGGACGGGAAAGGAATGGAGGGTTATGGTCTGAGTACAGGTAGATGGGACTCGGTGAGAGTAAGTGTTTGGCATGGACTAGAAGGGCCGAGATGGCCTGTTTCCGTGCTGTAATTGTTATATGGTTATATGGTTATAGTCAGGATTGAACCTTGGATCATGGGCTCTGGACTGTAAGGCAACAAATCTACCACTGTGCCACCATGCCGCGCTCGTGCCAGTAAGTATGGCCATGTTCAGTAACAATGACCACACAGAGTAACAATGACCATGTCTAATAACGATTGTTACATCTAATAATGATGATCATGTTCAGTAATGATGATTATGTCTGGTAACAATGGTCACAAATAGTAATAATGATCCAGTAACAATGGTCACAACTAGTAACAGTGATCCAGTAACAATGGTCACAAATAGTAACAGTGATCCAGTAACAATGGTCACAACTAGTAACAATGATCCAGTAACAATGGTCACAACTAGTAACAGTGATCCAGTAACAATAGTCACAACTAGTAACAATGATCCAGTAACAATGGTCACAACTAGTAACAATGATCCAGTAACAATGGTCACAACTAGTAACAGTGATCCAGTAACAATAGTCACAACTAGTAACAATGATCCAGTAACAATGGTCACAACTAGTAACAATGATCCAGTAACAATGGTCACAACTAGTAACAGTGATCCAGTAACAATAGTCACAACTAGTAACAATGATCCAGTAACAATGGTCACAAATAATAACAATGATCCAGTAACAATAGTCACAAATAGTAACGATGATCCAGTAACAATGGTCACAACTAGTAACAATGATCCAGTAACAATGGTCACAACTAGTAACAATGATCCAGTAACAATAGTCACAACTAGTAACAGTGATCCAGTAACAATGGTCACAAATAATAACAGTGATCCAGTAACAATGGTCACAAATAGTAACGATGATCCAGTAACAACGGTCACAAATAGTAACAGTGATCATATCTAGTAATAATGACCATGCCCCGTAACGTTCTCTAATTGCTGATAGGATGGTTCAGTTGCCTGATGACAGGTGAAACTGTCCCTGAATTTGGAGGTGTGCGTTTTCACACTTCTGTACCTCTTGCCTGATGGGAGTGGGGTGGGGGGGGAGTGACTAGGGTGAGACAGGTCCTTGGTCATGCTGCTGGCCTTGCCGAGGCAGCGTGAAGTGTAGATGGTCTGTGCTGTGTCCACAATTCTCTGCAATTTCTTGCAGTCTTGGATGGAGCTGTTCCCAAACCATGCTGTGATGCATCCGGATAAGATGCTTTCTGTGGTGCATCTCCAGAAGTTGATGGGAGTTGTAGGGGACATGCCGAACTTCCGAAGCCTTCTAAGGAGGTAGAGGCGTTGGTGTGCTTTCATGGCCATTGGCTAGTCCAGGACAAGTTGCTGGTACCAATCAAGCAACGTGCTTAGTGGATGGTGGTGAATTGCCGCAGAGCTGTTAGAGTTCCACTCACCCAGGAGTCATGGATTTATACAGTGTAGAAACAGGCTCTTCAGCCTAACTTTCCCATACTGCCCATGATGCCCCATCCCACCTGCCCACATCTGGTCCAAATCCCTCGAAGCCCTTCCTGCCTGAATCTGAGTCTCCCTGTCTGGCGAACTTTTTGTTATGAAATGAATAGTGTTATAAGCTGAATTCTGCAAAATTAATTACCCAGAAGTTAAAGGTTTTGAGACCATGGTGATAATAGGTGTATGTGTGAAGAAATAGGTGTATGTGTGAAGAAATTCTTCAATGGTGTAGAGGACATTTAAATGGCAGAGTTTTCATTTGGTTTGAATCACAGGTTTAACACACATTTACTGTTAAAGAGATTAATAATTAGTTCCTTTAGGAAAATCTCGGCAAAGTAATGAAATATATCTAAGATGGATGAACCTCAAAGCTGCAGGGAACACGCTACGGGCAAGATAGAGGTGGGGGTGAAACGGGGGGGGGGGGGGGGGATTGGCTTATTCATAAGGAGAACTTCATGGCAGTAGTCCAAGATGATATTAGTGTCATAGAGCAGTCCAGCATGTAATCAGGCACTTCGGCCCATCAGGCTAATGCCGACCAAATTGACACACTTCAGTTGTCCCATTTGCCCACATTAAGCCCATAGCCCTCTAAACCCTTCCTATCCATATATCTGTCCGAGTGTCTTTTAAAACTGAAGGGTTGCTGAAGGATCAAAAGGGTCCCGGCCCGAAATGTCATCTATCCATGTTCTCCAGAGGTGCTGCCTGTTACTCCAGCACTTTGTGTCCTTTTGTGTAAACAAGCATCTGAAGTTCCTTGTTTCATAAGTTCATGTTACAGGAGCAGAATTTGGCCATTTGGCCCATCAAGCCTACTCCGCCATTCAATCATGGCTGATCTATCTTTCCCTCTCAATACCGTTCTCCTGCCTTCTCCCCATAACCCCTGACACCAATACAATTGAAGAATGTGTCAATCTCCAAAGAATTTGTCAATCTCTGAGGATTCATCTACATAAACAAAAATAGCATAATTATCTTGTAATAATAAAATAACTGCAGATGCTGATTTATACCAAAAATATACAAAAATGGATAATCATCTTGTTTGGATTGTACTCTTGGCCCCCAAATGATCATCAGGACTTAGCAAACCAAATATGCCAGGACATTGAAGGCAGCTCAAGACTAATACGTTCATGTGATAGGGGCAGAATTAGGCTATTTGGCTCACCAAATCTACTCCACCATTCAATCATGGCTGATCTATCTTTCCCTCTTAACCCCATTCTCCTGCATAACCCCTGACACCCGTACTCATCAAGAATCTACTAATCGCTGTCTAAGAAATATCTGATCTGGCCTCCACAGCCTTCTGTGGCAAAGAATTCCACAGGTTCACAACCCTCTTACTAAAGACAATCTTAGATGGACATAAATGCTGGAGGAACAGCAGGGGGAGGCAGCATCTATGGAGAGAAGGAATAGGTGACGTTTCGGGTCGAGACCCTTCTTCAGACTGATGTCGGGGGGGGGCGGGGGCGGAAAAAAGAAAGGAAGAGGCGGAGACAGTAGGCTTGTGGGAGAACTGGGAAGGGCCAGGGGAAGGAGGGAGAACGCAAGGACTATCTGAAATGCTTCCTCTTCTTCCTAAATAACGTCCTTTAATTTTGAAGCAATGACCTCTGGTCCCAGACTTTCCCACTAGTGGAAACATCCTTTCCACTTAAAGTTGTCATAGTAGAGGATTTTAATTTTCCCAATATGGACCTGGACTGCCAAGGCTTAGATGTGGTAGACTTTGTCAGCTGTGTTTTTCACCGTATCTCAGTGCACATAATAACGAAAAACTCAATTAGGAAATATATAAAAATAGCAGTAAAAGAATGTTGGCCATTTAAGCCTGCTCTGCCATTCAATATGATAGTCATAGTTATAGTCACACAGTGTGGAAACAGGCCCTTCAGTCCAACATGCTTCATCTACATTAGTCCCACCATCCTGCGTTTGGCCGTTGATGTTATACATTAGCCACTGCAAAATATGATTGTTTTAGTTTAGTTTAGAGATACAGCTCGGAAACAGGCCCTTCAGTCCAACGAGTCCGCACTGATCAGCGATCCTTACACATTAACGCTATCCTGCACACACTGGGATCAATTTTGCATTTTCACTAAGCCAATTAACCTACAGGCTTCTTCTTTGGAGTGTGGGAAGGATCTGAAGATCTCGGGAAAAACCCACGCGGGTCACGTGGAGAACGTAAAACTTCATTCAACAAGCACCCCGAGTCAGGATGTCTCTGGCGCTGTAAGGTAGCAACTCTACTGCCGTGCCACCGAACCACCCTATTGTGTAAGAAGGAACTGCAGGTGCTGGTTTCTACCAGGTAGACACATCGTGCTCGAGCAACTCAACAGGTCAGGCAGCACAGGTAACATTTCCGGTCGGAACTCTTCTTCAGAAGCAGAAATATGATTGCAGCATTGCCAAATATTTGAGAAGGATTGGCAAAGAGGGAACGAGGACTGGTGTATCCTTATCAATGACGGAGGAGATCAGTACAGTGGTGAGAAATGATCTTGCCTTGGCTTGAAAGATCGAGATTAGGTTTAGCTTTTGTTAGCATCAGAGAGTCATAGAGTGAAACAGTGTGGAAAAAGGCCCTCCAGCCCAACTTGCCCACACCAGTCTTCATGTCCTAGCTACACTAGTCCCACCAAATATGCATTTGGTCCATATCCCTCCAAACCTGTCTAACTGCTTCTTAAACATTGGGATAGTCCCTGCCTCAACTACCTCCTCTGGCAGCTTGTTCCATACACCCACACACCCTTTGTGTGGAAATCGTTACCCCTCATAGAAACATAGAAACATAGAAAATAGGTGCAGGAGGAGGCCTTTCGGCCCTTCGAGCCAACACCGCCATTCATTGTGATCATGGCTGATCGTCCCCTATCAATAACCCGTGCCTGCCTTCTCCCCATATCCTTTGACTACACTAGCCCCTAGAGCTCTATCTAACTCTCTCTTAAATCCATCTAGTAACTGCCCTCTGTGGCAGGGAATTCCATAAATTCACAACTCTCTGGGTGAAAAGTTTTTTCTCACCTCAGTCTTAAATGACCTCCCCTTTATTCTAAGGCTGTGGCCCCTGGTTCTGGACTCGCCCAACATTGGGAACATTTTTCCTGCATCTAGCTTGTCCAGTCCTTTTATAATTTTATATGTTTCTATAAGAACCCCCCTTATCCTTCTAAACTCCAGTGAATACAAGCCTCAGATTCCTTTTAAATCTTTTCCCCTTCACCTCAAACCCATGTCCTCTGGTACTCGATTCATCTACTCTGGGCAAGAGACTCTTGTACATCTACTCAATCTATTCTTCTCATGATTTTATATACCTCTAAAATATCACTCCTCATCCTCCAGTACTCCAGGGAACAGTGTCTCAGCCAACTAAACCTCCCTATAGCTCATATCCTCTAGTCCTGGCAACATCCTCGTGAATCTTCTCTGGACCTTTTCCAGCTTGACAACATCTCTCCTATAACATGGCGCTCAGAACTGAACACAAATGCGGTCTCACCAACGTCTCACAACTGCAACATGTCCTCCCAACTATACTCAATTTTAGACATATATCGTGGAAACAGGCCCTTTGGTCCACCAAGTCCACACCGACCAGTGATCACCCCATACACTAGCACTATCCTACACACTAGGGACAATTTACAATTTTTACCAAAGCCAATTAACCTACAAACCTGTACGCCTTTGGAGCGTGGGAGTAAACCAGGGGCATCCGGAGAAAACCCACGCAGGTCACGTGAAGAAGGAACAAACTCTGTACAGACAGCACCCATAGTCAGGATCAAACCTGGGTCTCTGGCGCTGTAAGGCAGCAGCTCTACTGCTGCGCCACCGTGCCACCTCAGGAGATGTAGAATTCGAATCAGTTTGGGACAAATTAAAAATAGAAAATGGTGGATACCACCAAATAATAACTGTAATACTAAATCTAAACAAAAGAATGGGTTGTGGATGACGGGGAGAATGCATTGAAAGTCTAATGGCGGACGCTCAATGGTTAATATTTAAAAAATGCTTAACTTGCAAAAAAACATGTCTTCCTTCAAGACACAAAAGCCCAAAAGGTAAAGTGATTCATCCATGACTGACAGGAGAATTTAAAGATAGTTTTAAATGAAAGGAATATGCAGAGAAAGTTGCTGGAAGTACTTAGTGCACAGAATGCAGAACATGGAACAGTATTTGTACAAGAACAGGCTGTGCCAACAGTGATGCTAACCTAACTGATCCCATGCCCATACCCTTCTATTCCTATATAAATGTTTAAATGCTTCTTAAATGTTGCTATTGCAGAATCTCAAAGTGTTTGGGAGGTAAGATGCAGGAAGGATATTCCCCTTGGTTAATGAGTCTCAGACCAGTTGCCCAGTACACTGGAACAGCCACTGGCTCACAACACCAGAGACACGGGCTCGACCTTGACCTCGGGCGCCATCAGTTTGAAGTTTGCAAGTTCTCATAGTCATGGAGTCATAGAGTCACACAGACTGGAAAAAGGCCCTTCAGCCCAACTTGCCCACGCCAACCAACGTCCCACCTGCCTGCGTTTGGCTCTCTAAACCTGTCCTATTCATGAACCTGTCGAAATATTTCTTAAACGTTGTGATAGCACCTGCCCAACGACCTCCTCCAGCAGCTTGTTCCATGCACCCACCACCCTTTGTGTAAAAAGGGTTACTTTTGTGTTCTCCATGTGTTTCTTTGCATTAACCCTTGGGAACACCATTTGTGTTCTCCCTGTGACTGCGTGGGTTTCCTCCGCCTGCTCGGGTGTTTCTTCCCGCATCCCAAAGATGTAGGGGTTTGTAGGTTAATGAGAGAGTGGAAGAGAAAGTGGGATAACATAACATGTTGTGAATGGGTTGTAATATTCATCGATGGTTGGGTTGGACTTGGTGTAGAAACACTACACCGACAGCAACCAAGGTCAGGATTGAACCTGTGTTTCTGGCACTGTGAGGTAGCTGTTATATCAGCTGTGCCACTGGGCTGCCCTGTGACGTCTTATAATGCCCCTATTCTTTTTTGTTGAATGGTTGCAACCCTTTGCCTCACAATGTCTGTGCCAAACATAATGCCTAGCTGAACTGATCTCATCTGCCTCCACATGACCCTCTCTTCCTTATCTTTGAATTGAATTGAATGTCCGTGTGCCTATTCAAAAGCCTCTTAAATTGCACTATCGTATCTGCCTCCACCACCACCCCTGGCAATGCGTTCCAGGCCCCCACCACTCCCTGTCGGGTGGGAGATTGCAACCTTCACGTGGTCCATCCTGTTTCGACCAATGTAATCAACCCAACGTGCACGAAAAAATAGATCAAATAGAACAAGTCGACCTATAACTTTGGGCTGTTCACGCCATAGGCAAAAAGAAGACCACTCACGGTGTAAAATACTTGTCCCGCACATCTCCATCTAAAATCCTTGCCTCTGCTCAGCTCTGATCCCTCTCACCCTGGCCACAAACTCTTTGAATCACTTCTCTCTGGAAGGCAACTCCGGACTGTCAAACCCACCACAACCAGACATAAAAGCAGCGTTTTTTCCACGAGCAGTAGCTCTACTCAATAACCAAAAGTCTGCAGCCTCCTTTTGCTCTGGTATTTTATTTCATTCACATGTTTAAACTATTATGCTTTATTCTTAATGTTTTATGTTTTATTCTTAATTGCTACTGTATGTCGTGTTGTTACCGGTGCATCAAGGAAATTCCTGGTATGTGAACATACTTGGCCAATAAACGTATTCATTCATTCGTTAAACTTCCCCCTCTCACCTTATAGTTATGCCACCTAGGGTTCCACATTTCTACCCTGGGAAAAAAGTTCTGTCTACCCTATCTATGCCTTGCATATATGTATATACCTCTATCAAGTCTCCCCTCAACCTCCGACGTTCCTGAGAAATTAATCTAGTCTATCCAAACTCTCCCTGGAGCGGAATCCCTCTAATCCAGGCAGCATTCTGGTGAACCTACTCTGCACCCTCTCCAAAGCTTCAACATCTTTCCTGTAATGGGGCGACCAGAACTGCACGCAATACTCCAAATAAAGCCTAACCAAAGTTCGATAGAGTTGTATCTTGACTTCCTGGCTCTTATACTCAATGTCTCTAGCAATGAAGGCACGCATACCATATGCCTTCTTTCCCACTTGAATTATATGGCCACCTTTAGTGAGCTATGAACTTGGACTTCAAGATTCCTCTGCACATCAATGCTGTTAAGGGTCTTGCCATTAACGGTATACTCTTTACATTCAACCTCCCTCACACTTGCTCATTCATCTGCCATTTCTCCACCCATTTCTGCTGTTGATCTGTTTTAGTTTGGTATAGAGATACAGCATGGAATCAGGCCGTTCGGCCCACCGAGTCCGTGCCGACCAGCGATCATCCCATACACTAGTTCTATCCAAGAGCCCAGGGACAATTTACAAAAGCCAATTAACCTACAAACCTGCACGTCTTTGGAGTGTGGGAGGAAACCGGAGCACCCAGAGGAAACCCATGCGGTCACGGGGAGAACGTACAAACTCCGTACAGACAGCACCCGCAGTCAGTATCTAAATCTGGTCTCTGACGTTTTAAGGCAGCAACTCTACCACTGCACCCTTATGCAGCCCAAATATGTCCCACTACATCCCACTGTATCTTCTGGCAACAACCTTCTTCACTGTCTGCAATTCCTCCAGTTTCAGTCATCAGCACATTTACGCACCAATCCATCTACGTTTATGTCTAGGTCACAAACAGAAATGTTCTCATTTCTTATGATAATAAGAAATAGAAGCAGGTACTTTAACAGCATTTAAAAGATATTTGGACAGGTACATCGATAGGAAACGTTTAGTTTAGTTTAGTTTAGATTAGATTAGTTTAGTTTAGATTAGTTTAGTGATACAGCGCGGAAACAGGCCCACTGGCCTACTGAGTCCGCACCGACCAGCGATCCCCGCACATTAACACTACCCTACACACAGTAGGGACAATTTTTCAACATTTACACTAAGCCAATTAACCTACAAACCCGTACACCTGTGGAGTGTGGGAGGAAACGGAAGTTTGTGGAGAAAAACTACACAGGTCACAGGGAGAACATACAAACTCCATACAGACAGCACCCGTAGTCAGGATCGAACCCAGGTATCTGGTGCTGTAAGGCAGTAGCTCTACCCTTGGGTAATTGGGTTAAATGCAGGCAAATGGAACTAACTTAAATGAGGTATCTTGGTCAGCATGGACGTGTTGGGCTGAAGGCCCCGTTTCCATGCTGTATGACTCTGTGACTTTGTGAGTAATTGGTTATTTATTTTTGTGTAGAAATATTTGAAATAGTGTCAAATTTGCATTTTGAATCAGAACTGAACAAGATTACCATCCTTGACCTGTTTCAGACAACACTTGTTCCACAGAGTACATTTCACTTATTACTTGACTGAATTGAGGTGTCAGTTGGATGACCAGCATTTATTGTTTTTCTCTAATTGCTCATTAAATTCTGAGTGGAATGATTAGCTGGGTAATTTCAAGGATTCAACTGAGTGTCAACTGCATTGCTATATGTCGTCAGTCACTTATAGGCCAGACCAGTATCACAGAGAGATAAATAAGGTCATAGAGTCGTAGAATCATACAGCGTGGAAACAGGCCCTTCAGCACAAATAGCCCAAATCAATCAAAATGTCCCATCTACACCGGACCCACCTCTCTGCTTTTGGCCCATATCCCTCTAAATCTGTCCTATACATGTACCTGTCTAAATATTGCTTAAACATTGCAATGATCCCTGCATCAGCTACCTCCTCCGGCAGCTTGTTCAATTCACCCATCACCCTTTGTGTGAACAGATTACCCCTCGGGTTCCTATTACATTTTTCCCCTCTCAACGTAAACCTATCCCTCTGGTTCGCGATTCCCCAACTCTGGGCAAGAGACTCTGTGTCCAGCCGATCTATACCTCTCATGATTTTGTACACCTCTCTAAGATCACACCTCATCCTCCTACACTCCATTGAATAGAGTCCTAACTTGCGCAACTCTCCCCGTAACTCAGTCCCTCGAGTCCTGGCAACATCCTCGTAAATCTTCTCTGCACCTTTTCCAGCTTGACAACATCTTTCCTATAACACAGTGCCCTGAATTGAACACAACACTCTCAATGCAGCCTCGCCAATGTCTTCCACAACTGCAACATGACCTCCCAACATCCATACTCAATATGTGTAAGAAGGAACTGCAGATGCTGGTTTAAGCCGAAGATAGACACAAAAAGAAGGGTCTCGATCAGAAATGTCACCCATTCCTTCTCTCCAGAGATGCTGCCCGTCCCGCTGAGTTACTCCAACATTTTGTGTCTATCTATACTCAATACTCTGACTGATGACTCTGACCGATACGAGTTGGATTTCTACGGAAAAATAGCCATTAAGATAGTCACTGCCAATGGCTTTTCCTCCAGATTTATTTAATTATTCAAGCGTTCTGTAAATGTCTCAGCCAATACAGTAGGGTATAGACTCATGATGCAGATCATTGACACTACACTCTGGATACAAGGTTAAGAATTGTATTATTTTGCTCTTCAGCGTTATTCACTCATCATTCTTCCACTGCCAACCAAGCCTAGAACGCATGGACTTACTTTAATTTAGTTTAGTTTAGTTTAATTTAGTTTAGTTCGTTAGTTTAGTTTAGTTTAGTTTAGTTTAGTTTAGTTTAGTTTAGAGATACAGCACGGAAACAGATCTTTCCGCTCACCGAGTCCATGCCGACCAGCAATCCCCGCGCACTTACACTGTCCTACACACACGTGGGAAAATTTACAACTTACAATTTTGCGGAGCCAATTAGCCTACAAATCTGTACACCTTTGGAGTGTGGGAAGAAATTGGAGCTCCCGGAAAGAAACCCATGCAGGTCACGGGGAGAACTTACAAACTTCGTACATTCAGCACCCGTAGTCCAATTCACTGGATGTATTTAAAAGAGAGTTATAATATAACAACCATATAACAAGTACAGCACGGAAAACAGGCCATCTCGGCCCTTCAAGTCCGTGCCGAACACTTATTTTCCCCTAGTCCCATCTACCTGCACTCAGACCATAACCTTCCATTCCTTTCCCGTCCATATACCTATCCAATTTATTTTTAAATGATCGAACCTGCCTCCACCACTTCCACTGGAAGCTCATTCCACACAGCTACCACTCTCAGTAAAGAAGTTCCCCCTCATGTTACCCCTAAACTTCTGTCCCTTAATTCTCAAGTCATGTCCTCTTGTTTGAATCTTCCCTACTCTCAGTGGGAAAAGCTTATCCACGTCAACTCTGTCTATCCCTCTCATCATTTTAAAGACCTCTATCGTCCCCCCTTAACCTTCTGTGCTCCAAAGAATAAAAACCTAACTTGTTCAACCTTTCTCTGTAACTTAGTTGCTGAAACCCAGGCAACATTCCAGTAAATCTCCTCTGTACTCTCTCTATTTTGTTGACATCCTTCCTATAGAGTTAGATATAGCTCTTAGCGCTAACGGAATCAAGGGATATGGGGAGAAAGCCGGAACAGGTTGCTGATTTTGGATGCTCAGCCATGATCGTATTGAATGGCGGTGCTTGCCTGAAGGGCTGAATGGCCTACTCCTGCACTTATTTTCTATGTTTCTATGTTTCTGTAATCAGGATCGAACCCGGGTCTCTGGCGCTGTAAGGCAGCAACTATCCCGCTGCTCCACCATGTTGAGGATTGTGGTTGAAGCAGATACATTAAAGGACGTTGCTTTAGGAAGGAGATGAGGAGGAATGTTTTTCATCAGAGGGTGATGAACCTGTGGAATTCATTGCCACAGAAGGCTGTGGAGGCGTCAATGGATATTTTTAAGGCAGAAATAGATGGATTCTTGATTAGTACAGGTGTCAGGGATTATGGAGAGAAGGCAGAAGAATGGGGTAAGGAGGGAGAGATAGATCAGCCACGATTGAATGGCGGAGTAGAGTTGATGGGCCGAATGGCCTTATTTTTCCCCTATCACTTATGACCTTATGACCGTATAACAGTAATATTACGTCAGATCCAATGTGACACAGTCTCATAAGGTTGAGGCCACCCACCGATTTTAAAGTTGGAATGACCTTACCAGCCAACAGCACACACCATTTGTGTAGAAAGGAACTGCAGATGCTGATTTACACCAAAGGACTCTCTGCTTCTTCTCGAGAGCTGAGTGTGTGGTGTGTATGCTTCGAAGATAGACACAAAATGCTGGAGTAACTCATTGGACAGGCATCATCCCTGGAGTGAAGGAATGGGTGAGTCTAAATAAGGGTGTCGACCCGAAATGTCACCCATTCCTTCTCTCCAGAGATGCTGCCTGTCCCGCTGAGGTACTCCATCATTTTATATCTTCGGAGCACACACACACCACATACTCAGCTCCACGGAAGAGGCAAAGACCCATTGGCAAACCAGATGTCCCTGAGAAATCTCTACACCCATTTCCTAACCCAAACACTGCTAATTATTCTGAATTAGCACCAACATCTTATTAAGCCCCCAAATCGGTCTGCAAGTTAGAACGAGCAACATTCTGCATTTCCCTCGTGAATGTAGCTGCAGAAAATAATGTCCCATCGCCCAGTGCTTCAGTAATACATAAAGCTGCCAGTTCCACCTGAGGGAATCAAAATTTGCAATGCAGAGAGGATTCTCCAGCTTTATGAAGCGTTTTCATTCAGCCTTAAATTCTGCTTCAGATGAGAGCAGATACTGTATGTACTTTAGAAGTGAAATAATGCTGAAGCGACTGTTGCACATCTGTCATAACGTCACCAGGAACAAGGGCAGAAGAGGGCCAGGCGTGGAAATGTAGAAAATAGGTGCAATATAATCATGGCTGATCATCCAGAATCAGTACCCCGTTCCTGCTCTTTCCCCATATCCCCTGATTCCATTAGCCTGAAGAGCTAAATGTAACTCTCTTGAAAACATCCAGTGAATTGGCCTCCACTGCCTTCTGTGGCAGAGAATTCCACAGATTCACAACTCGAAGGGCTGAATGGCCTTCTTCTGCACCTATTTTCGATATTCACAACTCTCTGGGTAAAAAAGTTTTTCCTCATCTCAGTCCTAAATGTCCTACACTTATTTTTAAACAGTGACCCCTGGTTCTGGACTCCCCCCCCCCCCCAACATCGAGAACATTTTTCCTGCGTCTAGCCTGTCCAATCCCTTAAGAATTTTATATGTTTCGGGTATAGAAGGAGCGCAGAAGGTTAAGGGGGGACGATAGAGGTCTTTAAAATGATGAGAGGGATAGACAGAGTTGATGTGATCAAGCTTTTCCCTTTTAGAATAGGGAAGATTCAAACAAGAGGACATGACTTCAGAATTAAGGGACAGAAGTTTAGGGGTAACATGAGGGGGAACTTCTTTACTCAGAGAGTGGTAGCGGTGTGGAATGAGCTTCCAGTGGAAGTGGTGGAGGCAGGTTCGTTGGTATCATTTAAGAATAAATTGGATAGGCATATGGATGAGAAGGGAATGGAGGGTTATGGTATGAGTGCAGGCAGGTGGGACTAAGGGAAAAAAGTTGTTCGGCACGGACTTGTAGGGCCGAGATGGCCTGTTTCCGTGCTGTAATTGTTATATGGTTATATGGTTATAGAGGGACGAAGGTTCGCGGGACGGCCGGAATGGAGGAGGAGACGGCTGCAACGGGCCTTTATGGCCATCTGCAGCTGGGACTGTAAAATGGTGCCAGAATAGCACCTCTTGCATATGCACCATAAGAAATTGCAGCGAATTGTAGATGCAGCCCAGACCATCACACACACCATCACACTAACCAACTTTCCTCCGATTGACTCCATTTATACCTCACGCTGCCTCGGCAAGGCCAGCAGCATAATCAAGGACCAGTCGCACCCCGGCCACTCCCTCTTCTCCCCTCTCCCATCAGACAAAAGCTATAGAAGTATGAAAATGCACACAGGGCCAGATCTTGGCGTTGGTGTGAGGCCAGGTAGTTAATACTCATGGCTAAGTCCTCTCCCAGCGGCTCCCCTGTTTGTGACGGTATAGCAAATTTGGATGCCATTGCGGGCACTTCTGAGTCTTGCCCCTCGTGATATGCTCCCCAGTTGTATCCTTGAGATATGCTCCCCAGTTATACCTCCAAATTCCGAGTCAGTGTAAAACTGATCCCGTATGTTCCCCTCCTCAGAGAGGGAGACCATGTGCAGCCCGGAAACAGGTGCCACTGCCGTGGGCTCTCTAGGAGACCCAGGCTGATATAGCTCCCTCCTTTGGAGCATATCATTGTGGAACAACCTCTCCATCAGGTGCTCCATGTGGGTTAGTCGCTCAAAGACGCTACCCATTGAAGGAGGGGAACCCTCCTGGCCCGACTCGTCCGAGTCTACGGGCCTAACAGACTTCTGCACGGCTTTCCGCCCAAGCGGAGTAGCCAAGGTGCTTTCAACCGGCACCAAGTCTGTAGCCGCTGGCTCCACCGCCAGCGACTCGGAAGGAGAAATGGACGGCCGCCCGCTACCGTAATGTCATGCCTACACTTGTCCTACCTGCCCGCCTTTAGCCCATCTCCTCTAAATCTTTCCTATCCGTATACATGTTCAAATGCATTTTTAATGTTATTATAGTACCTGCCTCAACTACCACCTCGGCAGCTTGATCCACATTTCCACCACCTACTGAGTGGAAAAGATAACCCACAGTTCTGATTAAATCTTTCCCCTTTTATCCGGCAGCACACAATCGACACCACGTTCCTGGCACCAAGTTCTTCAGAGTACAGAGTCTTATCTTGGCCTTAAAGGCCTGTTAAAGTAAAGGGCCTGTTCCACTTACGCGACCTTTGCAGGTGACTGCCAGCACACGTCATAGGTGGCCAAAATTTTCAACAGGTTGGAAATTCAGCGGCGACCAGAAAGACTCTTTGGAGACCTCTCATGACCATCGGCTGTATGGTCGTGAGAGGTGTCCAATGGTCGTGAGAGGTCACCCGCAACATGTCGCCAAGGGTTGCCTGTATGGTCGTGAGAGGTCTCCTATGGATGTGAGAGGTCTCCAAAGAGTCGTAGCGTCTTTCTGGTCGTCGCTGAATTGTCAACGTTGAAAATTCTGGCCACAGTCGTCTTTCTTACAGTTTGGCTTTCTTCCCAACCAATTGTTCAAGCGCTTTTTTTTTTTTTTTTAAATTTATTTTTTTATTAGAAGTACGGTAAATTACAATAACACACAACACATATATCTTAATACATTTTTTTGTACCGCTTCATTTTTTTTTTTTAAAGCTTTAAGAAAAAGATAGAAGTAAGGAAAGTAAAGAAGGTGCGCAAGAGTTGTGAAGTGCAAGAGAGTGTTGGGAAAAGAAAGCCCCTTAGAAAAGAAGTTAGAGAAGGAAGTAAAGTAAGAAAGTAGACCCTAGAAAAGAAAGAAAAAGAAAGTAAGGACAATCGCTCTATTATAACATTAAACTCCGCAGAAAGACTACCAACCAAGTCTGTTTTTGTTGTTTTACCTCCCAATGCCAGGTCCTGATACCATTTATTTATTTATTTATTTTTAAAATTACTATTGCACCTCATGCTTGTAATAGGTCCATAAACGTAGACCACGTCTTTTGGAATTGGTTTGCTTTACCTGCTAAGAGGAATCTCATCTCTTCCAGATGTAATGTTTCAAACATATTTGATGTCCACATTTTTATTGTTGGTGTGGGCGCATTTTTCCAGAATTTAAGTATGAGCTTTTTTCCCATTATTAGCCCGTAATTGAGTAAATTCTTCTGATACACGTTTAATTCAGGGATACCTTCCGATATCCCAAAAATGATCCATTCTGGTTTTGGTACCAGTTTTATTTTAATTAATTTTGAAAAAATATCAAATATTCCATGCCAGAATTTTTGGATTTTTGTACAAAAAACAAAAGAGTGCGCTATGGTAGCTTCTTGACACAGACATTTATCACAGATTGGTGAAACATTAGGAAAGATTTTATTTAATTTAGTTTTTGAATAATATAGTCTATGTAATGTTTTGAATTGGATAAGCGTATGTCGTACATTGATCGAGCATTTATGCACCTGTAGTAAATGATTATCCCAGCTCTCTTTTGAAATTTTTATAGCTAATTCTTGTTCCCAGTCTCTTCTAATTCCATCTGTTGTGGGTATTTCTATGTTTAAAATGATATTATATAAGTACGATATTAAGTTAGCTGATTCCGCCTTTGTCTTCATTGCTTCATCCAGTAAGTCGGAAGGCATATTATGATAGTCTTTTGTGTATTTTTTCAAATAATCACAAATTTGAAGATATTTAAAATATTGGTTATTTTTCAAATTATATTTCAGTTGTAGTTGTTGAAATGATAGTAATTTTCCCACTTCATACAGATCTTCGAGCGTTTTGATTCCCATTCTTTCCCATTGTATAAATGATTTGTCTATGATTGATGGTTTAAACGATGGGTTTGTTCAAGCGCTTTTGATTGCAACATGCGCCTTAATTTAGTTCAACAGAGAGTGCCGGCAGTCGCCTGTAAAGGTCGCGTAAGTGGGACAGGCACCTTAACTCACTTGTCAGGCAGCATCTCTCGAGGACATAGATAGGTGATGTTTCTTCAGGTTGGGATTCTACTTGGGATTCTAACAGTAGAGGGCATAGCTATAAGGTGCGAGGGAGAACGTTTAATGTAGATGCATGGGACAAGCTTTTAAATGGGGGCATGAAACACATTGCCTGGGGTGGTGGTGGAGGCAAATATAGTCAATTTACTGATGTTTCCAACAGAGAGTTAGTTATAGCTCAGGGCTAAAGGAATCAAGGGATATGGGGAAAAAGCAGAAACGGGATACTGATTTTGGATGGTCAGCCATGATCATATGAAATGGCGGTGCTGGCTCAAGGGGCCGAATGTTTCTATGCTAGTGGCGTCTCAGAGGCTTTAGATAGGAACATGGAAGTGCAGCAGATAGAGGGATCATGTACAAGCGGATGCGATCAGTTTAACCTGGCATCATGTTCGGCACAAGCATTGTGGGCCAAAGGGCCTGTTTTGTGCTGTATTTCTCTATGCTCTATGTTCTGTGTTCAGACTGATTGTAGCAGGTGGGGAGAAACCTTGAAAAGAGACATGGGGGAAAGGACAAATGAGTCATGAGAGGAATAAATCGGGTAGATGCACAGAGTCCCATGCCCAGAGTAGCAGAATCGAGAACCAGAGGACATGGGTACAAGGGGAAGGGGAAAAGATTTAATAGGTATCCAAGGGGTAACTTTTTCACACAAATGGTGGTGGGTGTATGAACCAAGCTGCTGGAGGAGGTAGTTGAGGCAATTGCATCATGTACGATACATTTAGACAGGTACATTGATAAGACACATGGACTATATGCAGGCAGATGGGACAAGTGTAGATGGGACTAGTGTAGATGGGACATGTTGGTCGGCATGGACGTGGGCTGAAGGATCTGTTTCCTTGCTGTATGGCTATTTAAGCAGTAGTGGCTGATGGTATCTGGTCTGGCTGTGAGCTCAGCGTTAGTGAACACACAACAACAGATAGGAGAAATATAATCATAAGAAGTTATGCCCATAATGCCATGGCCCCAAAAATTAAATGCTGCAAGTAGGAAATAGCAGAGATAATCCTTTAATCTGTTATTTTAGCAGAGGCAATAATCCATTTATTTCCATTTGTACACTAATATTTATAATAATTTCACTGTCTGAATGTAAATGCATCAATTGGACCATCCATTTCATGCTGCGGTGAAGCCTGTAATTGCCTCTCACATTATCTACAACACAAATTATGTGTGAGTAAAATGTAGTCTCTGTGACCAGGATATCTCTCACAAGCTGAGGCTCTATAAGGCGCTGGTCAGGCAGCATTTGGAATATTGTGAGCAATTTTGGGCACCATACCTGAGGAAGGATGTGCTGGCTCTGGAGAGGGTCCGGAGGAGGTTTACAAGAATGATCCCAGGAATGAGTGGGTTAACATATGATGAGTGTTTGACGGCACTGGGCCTGTGCTCACTGGAGTTTAGAAGGATGAGGGGGCACTTCATTGAAACGTACAGAATAGGGAAAGGCTTGGATAGTGGATGTGGAGAGGATGTTTCCACTAGTAGGAGAGTCTAGAACTAGAGGTCATAGCCTCAGAATTAAAGGATGTCCTTTAGGAAGGAGATGAGGAGGAATTTCTTTAGTCAGAGGATGGTGAATCTGTGGAATTATTTGCCACAGAAGGCTGTGGAGGCCAAGTCAATAGATATTTTTAAGACAGAGATAGATAGATTCTTGATTAGTACGGGTGTCAGGGTTTATGGGGAGAAGGCAGGAGAATGGGGTTCGGAGGGAGAGATAGTTCAGCCATGATTGAATGGCAGAGTAGACATGATGGGCCGAATGGCCCAATTCTGCTCCTATCTCGTATGAACCTACAAGTGCAGGGAGCATTCCAGCTGAAAATGCCCTTCTCAAGAGAGAGCCTAGTTATGATGTCGTGCTGGGAAACAGCTTTTCACAAATATTATTTGCGTCGATATTTGTACTGGTTAATTATTGTCACATGTACGGAGAGGCAGTGGAAAATGTTGATTTGTATGCTACCTAGGCAGATCATACTGCCCAATCAAACTATTCATGAGTATACCACTGGTAGTGCAAAGGAGAAAATAAGCAGAGCACAGAATATGGTGTTACAGATAAAGAGAAAGGGAAGATTTTTTTAAAGTTCAAAGGTCACAATGAGGTAGATTGGATGATGTGGTTTTTTTTAACTTTAATTTATTATCATGTGTACAGTGAAAAGCATTTTTGTTGCAGTCAGCATTGTTACAATCGAGCCATCCACAGCGTACAGATACATGATAAAGTGAATAACGTTTAGTGCAAGATAAAGTACCGCAAAGTTCAAGTCAAGTCAAGTGTATTCGTCACATACACATACGAGATGTGCAGTGAAATGAAAAGTGGCAATGCTCGCTAATTGTGCATAAAACAAACAAACAAACTACAAACAGAATGGAACAGAATCACATATTCACATTTCAGTTTAGTTCAGTTTAATACACGTGTACCGAGGCACAGAGAAAAGCTTTTTGTTGCGTGCCAACCAGTCAGCGGAAATACAATACACGATTACAATCGAGCTGTCCACAGTGTACAGGTACATGATAAAGTGAATAATGTTTAGTGCAGGATAGTGTCCAGTAAAGTCTAATTAAAGGTAGTCCGAGAGTCTCCACTGAGGTAGATCGTAGTTGAGAACAGCTCTCTAGTTGTTGATAGGATGGTTCAGTTGCCTGATAACAGCTGGGAAGAAACTGTCCCTGAATCTGGAGGTGTGTGTTTTCACATCTTGGCTGATGGGAGAGGGGAGACGAGGGAGTGAGATTTGTTCTTGATAATGCTGCTGGCCTTGCGGAGGCAGCATGAGGCATACATGGAATAAATGGAAGGGAGGGTACACAAAATTGCTGGAGAAACTCAGCGGGTGCAGCAGCGAAGGAAATGGGCGACGTTTCGGGCCGAAACCCTTCTTCAGACTGATGGGGGGTGGGGGGGAGAAGGAAGGAAAAGGGGAGGAGGAGGAGCCCGAGGGCGGGCGGATGGGAGGGTGGGAGGAGACAGCTAGAGGGTTGAGGAAGGGGAGGAGACAGCAAGGACTAGCAAAATTGGGAGAATTCAATGTTAATGCCGTCCGGACGCAAGGTCCCCAGACGGAATATGAGGTGCTGTTCCTCCAATTTCCGCTGTTGCTCACTCTGGAAGTGAGGTTGGTTTGTGTTATGCTTTGGGCTGCGTCCACAATTCCAACTAGATAGCGGCCCTGACCACCCGTGTACCTCATTGGAGTCCATTGAACAATCTTTAATCGAACGTTACTGGGCTTTACCTTGCACTAAACGTTAAACCCTTTATCCAGCTGTATGATGAAGTACACCGTGGACACCTTATTGTAATCATATTGAAGTTTTGCACTGACTGGATATCACAAAATAGCTTTTCACTGTTTACGGGTGGTTGTCTGTACGGAGTTTATAAGTTCTCCCCGTTAAGTGCGTGGGTTTTCTCTGAGATCTTCGGTTTCCTCCCATACTGCAAAGACATACCGCTTTGTAGGTTAATTGGTTTGTATGCATGTAAAATTGTCCTTCCTGTGTGTAGGATAGTGTTAGTGTGCGGGGATTGCTGGTCGGCGCGGACTCGGTGGGCCGAAGGGCCTGTTTCTGCGCCATATCTCTAAACTAAACTAAACTAAACTAATTTGGGACAACTGGCAACAAACCTGTAATTCTGCCATTATTTCAATCAATATCTGGTAATGAAAATAGACACAAAAGCTGGAGTAACTCAGCAGGACAGGTAGCATCCTGAAGAGAAGGGATAGGTGACGTTTCAGTTCGATACCCTTCTTCTGTCTGAAAAAGGGTCTCGACCCGAACAGTCGCCCATTCCTGCTCTCCAGAGATGCTACCTGTCCTGCTGAGTTACTCCAGCTTTTTGTGTCTATCTTTGCTTTAAACCAGCACCTGCAGTTCCTTCTTACAAATATCTGGTAATGATATCTCTAATTAAACCACATGATGGCAAAATCCAATCTCATTCATTACTTGCAACAGCATCCGAGTCAACTTTATTATCCGTGCGGTTCCAGAATATAAATAATTCATCAACTGAATTGAGGGCTGTATATTCCATTGGACGTTTTTAGTTCAAACTGTGCAGCCCTGTGACTGTATGTTGACTGACCTGGGGTGAAATGAATAGCTTCAGTGATCATTTGCATCACCAATCTCTCTCTGTTAGCCGTCTTAACATTCATCTGCTTCTCATTTCATTTCCCTGGTGTGCCCCGCTGACTTATGATTCGCACTGTTTTAAATCTGGCTTCTGTTGACATACGTTTGACATTTTTTTCCCATCTAACCACGTCGACTGTTTCTAATTGCAACAGCCCGTGCCAGCTGAGAGAATGTTCCCCCCTTCCCTGCAGATACCATCAGGTGCCTTAACTCAGCTGGAACTTCACCTGAGCATCAACACCTGGTGGCAAGAGTTCACACACACATTTTCACATTATTCCCATTATCATGTATCTGTACACTGTGGACGGCTCCATTGTAATCATGCCTTGTTTTCCGCTGACTGGTTAACGCAACAAAAGCGTGCAAACAAGGGCAGTCACGGTGGCGCAGTGTTAGAGTTGCTGCCTTACAGCGAATGCAGCGCCGGAGACCCGGGTTCGATCCCGACTACGGGTGCTGCCTGCACATTCTCCCCGTGACCTGCGTGGGTTTTCTCCAAGAACCTTGGTTTCATCCCACACTCCAAAGACATCCAGGTATGTAGGTTAATTGGCTTGGTAAATGTAAAAATTGTCTCTAGTGGGTATAGGATAGTGTTAATGTGCGGGGATCGCTGGTCGGCTCGGTCCCAATGGGCCGAAGGACCTGTTTCCGCACTGTATCTCCAAACTAAACTAAAAAAAAATGTCACTGAAACACTGTACAGGCGATAATAAACTAAATTAAATACACACATAGATAAACACAAACAGATGGACTCATTCAGCAGGTCAGACAGCATCACTGGAGAAAAGAAATAGGTGATATTTTGGGACAAGACCCTTCTTCAGACTGAGAATCAGGGGAAAGGATTTGTGGAAGGGTCTCATATTTCAATGAGGTCCTCCCTCATTCTTTTAAACTTCAGTGAGTACAGGCCCAGTGCCAACAAGTTAGGTCAAATCAAGAGAGTTTATTGTTATGTGTCCCAGATAGGACAATGAAATTCTTGCTTGCTGCAGCACAACAGAATATAGTAAGCATAAATACAGAACAGTTTAGTGTATCTATCTAGCAAAGACCATATATATACACACATAAATAAACAGATAAAGTGCAATAGGGCTGTTATAGTTCAGTTTGTTTGATGGCGATTTTAATAGCCTGATGGCTGTGGGGAAGAAGCTGTTCTTGAACCTGAATGTACCAGGTTTCAGGCTCCTGTACCTTCTACCTGATGGTAGCCGAGAGATGAGTGTGTGGCCAGGATGGTGTGGGTCCTTGATTATGCTGGCAGCCTTTCTGAGGCAGCGACTGCGATAGATCCCTTCAATGGTGGGGAGGTCAGAGCCGATGATGGACTGGGCAATGGCCCAAAGCCCACACCTGCCAACATGTCCCTGCTACTCTAGTCCCAGCTGCCTGTCCATATCCCTCCAAACTTGTCCTATCCATGTACCCGTCCAACTTTTGTAACTTTGTCGGCCCTTTAAGTGGCAACTCGTGTACTGTTTGCAAAACAAAGAATCTCACTGTACCAAGAACACATGACAATAAAGTAGCAATCAATCTATCAACCATGTTTCTGCCACCATTTTGTGCCCTGCAAGTTTAAATTTCTTAAAAGCATCGAGTGTTATCTTGGTCGTTGACTTGGCAGTGGCATTTGGTCAGCCTGGCCTGGCGATGCTGTCGATATCCTCCACTGCTGCTAGGTACTACTGTAGGTTGGGTCCGATCCGCAAGCTCGACCTCTGTGACTTCCCTCATCTCATTCTCACCGGCCTCTTAAAGCCTGCACCCACAGTGCACATTAACAAATTAACACTAAACATTCAATCCATCGGTTATTCCATCATTAGATCCCCACACGCAACATCAAAGAATAAAATCTACAGAGAAACTCTCTGACCATCAAGAGCATGAGATGGCAGAAAGGCTCTGCTGGTCAGACCGCATTTGGAATACTGTGAACAAATTTGGGCCTCATATTTGAGGAATGGTGTGCTGGCTCCAGAGATTTACAAGAATGATCCCTGGAATGAGTGGGTTAACCTAAGATGATCTTTTGTCGGCACTGGGCCTGTGCTCACTGGAGCTTAGAAGGATGAGGTGAAACATACAGAATTGTGTACGGCTTGGATAGAGTGGATGTGGGGAGGATGTTTCCCCTAGTGGGAGAGTCTAGGACAAGAGGTCATAGTGTCAGAATTAAAGGACTTTCGTCAGAGGGTGGTGAATCTGTGGCATTCTTTGCCACAGAAGTCTATGGAGGCCAAATCGATGGATAATTTTAAGTCTGGGAATGATAGATTCTTGATTAGTACGGGTGTCAGGGGTTATGGGGAGAAGGCAGGAGAACGGGGTTAAGAGGGAGAGATAGATCAGCCATGATTGAATGGCGGTGTAGACTTGGTGGGCCCAATGGCCTAGTTCTGCTCCTACCACATTTAGTCTAGTTTAGTTTGGAGGTACAGTGTGGAAACAGGCCCTTCAGTCCACCGACTCTGCGCCGACCAGCGATCCCCTGCACACACTAGGGACAATTTTTACATTTACCAAGCCAATTAACCTACATAACTGTACGTCTTTGGAGTGCGGGAGGAAACCGAAGATCCCGGAGAAAACGCGGTCATGGGGAGAACATACAAACTCCGTACAGACAGCACCCGTAGTCGGGATCGAACCCCAGTCTCCAGCACTACAAGCTCTGTAAAGCTCTACCGCTGCACCACCGTGACCGACCTTATGAATTTATGAAGGTATTGTGGAAGTGCAGATTCATTCTTTCATTTGAAAAATGATAGAACATGCCTGATATACAGTAACTCTGGGCTTCCTACCTGCTTGCTAAATCTTTGGGACGGCCAGATTGCATTTCACACATGACTTACAACTGCAATGTTCCGTAACCTGGGTCTTTATTTATTTGGATGTCACAGATTGAAAATATATATTTGTTTTGCCACATGATAATGTAGTGAATAAATCGTTTGCACATAATGTAAAAATGACAAGCTGGCAGAGGACCATATCTATCAGAGTTAAAACTGTGCATCAATCCACTAGGCCACTCACTGCACAACCCACACTCACTGACTGGATCTCCATAACAGCAACAGTAAAGTCGAGAAGTAGAAGCAGGGAACTGCAGGCACTGCTTTACACAAAAGAACACAAACATAGAAACATAGAAACATAGAAATTAGGTGCAGGAGTAGGCCATTCGGCCCTTCGAGCCTGCACCGCCATTCAATATGATCATGGCTGATCATCCAACTCAGTATCCCGTACCTGCCTTCTCTCCATACCCTCTGATCCCCTTAGCCACAAGGGCCACATCTAACTCCCTCTTAAATATAGCCAATGAACTGGCCTCGACTACCCTCTGTGGCAGGGAGTTCCAGAGATTCACCACTCTCTGTGTGAAAAAAGTTCTTCTCATCTCGGTTTTAAAGGATTTCCCCCTTATCCTTAAGCTGTGACCCCTTGTCCTGGACTTCCCCAACATCGGTAGCAATCTTCCTGCATCTAGCCTGTCCAACCCCTTAAGAATTTTGTAAGTTTCTATAAGATCCCCTCTCAATCTCCTAAATTCTAGAGAGTATAAACCAAGTCTATCCAGTCTTTCTTCATAAGACAGTCCTGACATCCCAGGAATCAGTCTGGTAAACCTTCTCTGCACTCCCTCTATGGCAATAATGTCCTTCCTCAGATTTGGAGACCAAAACTGTACGCAATACTCCAGGTGTGGTCTCACCAAGACCCTGTACAACTGCAGTAGAACCTCCCTGCTTTCCTTCGCTCCATAGATGCTGCTGCACCCGCTGAGTTTCCCCAGCAATTTTGTGCTCCTATACTCAAATCCTTTTGCTATGAAAGCTAACATACCATTCGCTTTCTTCACTGCCTGCTGCACCTGCATGCCCACTTTCAATGACTGGTGTACCATGACACCCAGGTCTCGCTGCATCTCCCCTTTTCCTAGTCGGCCACCATTTAGATAATAGTCTGCTTTCCTGTTTTTGCCACCAAAATGGATAACCTCACATTTATCCACATTATACTGCATCTGCCAAACATTTGCCCACTCACCCAGCCTATCCAAGTCACCTTGCAGTCTCCTAGCATCCTCCTCACAGCTAACACTGCCCCCCAGCTTAGTGTCATCCGCAAACTTGGAGATATTGCCTTCAATTCCCTCATCCAGATCATTAATATATATTGTAAATAGCTGGGGTCCCAGCACTGAGCCTTGCGGTACCCCACTAGTCACTGCCTGCCATTGTGAAAAGGACCCGTTTACTCCTACTCTTTGCTTCCTGTTTACCAGCCAGTTCTCTATCCACATCAATAGTGAACCCCCAATGCCGTGTGCTTTAAGTTTGTAAACTAATCTCTTATGTGGGACCTTGTCGAAAGCCTTCTGGAAGTCCAGATACACCACATCCACTGGTTCTCCCCTATCCACGCTACTAGTTACATCCTCGAAGAATTCTATAAGATTCGTCAGACATGATTTACCTTTTGTAAATCCATGCTGACTTTGTCCAATGATTTCACCACTTTCCAAATGTGCTGCTATCCCATCTTTAATAACTGACTCTAGCAGTTTCCCCACTACCGATGTTAGACTAACTGGTCTGTAATTCCCCGCTGTGCTGGAGTATCTCAGTGAGTCAGGCAGCATCTCTGGAGAACATGGATAAGTGACTTTTCGGGTGGTGTCAGAAGAAAGGTCATAAGTGATTGGAGCAGAAATAAGCCATTCGGCCCATCAAGTCTACTCCACCACTCAATCGTGGCTGATCTATCTTTTCCTCCTAACCCCATTTTGCTGACTTCTTCCCATAACCTCTGACATCCGTACTAATCAAGAATCTTTCTATCTCTGCCTTAAAAGTATCCACTGACGGCCTCCATAGCCTTCTACGGCAAATAATTCCACAAATTCACCACCCTCTGACGAAATAAATGTTTCCCTCTTCTCCTTCCTTATGCCCCTGTCCCACTTGGGAAACCTGAACGGGAACCTCTGGAGACTTTGCGCCCTACCCAAGGTTTCCGTGCGGTTCCCGGAGGTTCCCAGAGGTTTTTGTCAGTCTCCCTACCTGCTTCCACTACCTGCAACCTCCAGCAACCACCTGCAACCTCCCACTAGTGGAAAAATCGGTCCCAATCCGAAAAGTCACCTATCCATGTAAGCAACAGTAAAGTTGAGAAGTAGAAACAAGGAAGTGCAGATGTTGGTTTACACAAAAGAGCACAAAGTGCTGGAGTAACTCAGTGGGCCAGGCAGCATGTCTGGAGAATATGGGATGGCGATGTTTAGGGTCGTGTCTGAAGAAGGGTACCAATCCGAAATGTAACCTATCCATGTTCTCCAAGATGCTACCTGAGCCGCTGAGTTACTCAGCACTTTGTGTCATTTAACAGTAATTCATTTAAAAAGCCGCTTGGTTACCAGCATTCTCTAAATCAGAGAGATATATTTACAGTTTAGTTTATTGTCACGTGTACCGAGGTACAGAGAAAAGCTTTTCTGTGCTAAACAGTCAGCGGAAAGAAAATACATGTTTATAATCGAGCCATTACTGTGTATAGATACTACTTCTTCTTATCGAGTCCACATACAAGATTAGAAGTTGTTCAGCCTGAGCCAAACACACTTCTCGGCATCTGCACAATGGTGCATAGATCCATGGGAAGGGAATAATGTTTAGTGCAAGATAAAGCCAGCAAAGTCCGATCAAGGAGAGTCGGCAGGTCACCAAAGAGGTAGATAGTAGTTCAGTATTGCTCTCTGGTTGTGGTAGGATGATTCAGTTGGCTGATAACAGCTGGGAAGAAACTGACCATGTATTCCAGCATCTGCAGTTCCTTCTTAAACATGAATCCGGAGATGTGCGTTTTCACACTTTTATACCTTTTGCCTGATGGGGGAGGGGAGACGAGGGAGTGGCCAGGGTGCGCCTCCTCCGTGATTATGCTGCTGGCCTTGCCGAGGCAGCGTGAGGTGTAAATGGAGACTGTAGAATGGAGGTTGGTTTGTGTGATGGTCTGGGCGGCGTCCACAATTTCTTGCGGTCTTGGATGGAGCTGTTCCCAAACAAAACTGTCATCCATCCTGATAAAAAATCTCTCTATGGCTCTTCTGTGGAAGTTGGTGAGAGTTGTAGAGGACATGCCGAACTTCCTACAAAAAACATGAATAGGTGACGTTTCACATGTATGAAGAAGGGTCCCGATATAATCCAAAGTGCTGGAGCAACTCAGCAGGTCAGGCTGCAACTCTGGAGAGCATGGTTGGGTGACGTTTCTGGTTGGAGCTGAAGAAGGCTCCCGACCTGAAACGTCATCTATCCATGTTCTCTAGAGGAGCAACTGCTGAGAGCGAGAAAGGTCATCGAGGTGCGAGGGGGGTTGTCGGAGAGCGAGCAGGGGCATCGGAGACCCGGGTTCGAGCCTGACTACGGGTGCAGTCTGTACAGACGTTACGTTCTCCCCGTGACTGCGTGGATTTTCTCCGGTTGCTCCAGTTTTCTCCCAAACTCCAAAGATGTGCAGGTTTGTAGGCTAATTGGCTTCGGTAAAATTGTAAATTGTCCCTAGTGTGTCATTAGGATAGTGTCAGTGTACGGGGTGATCACTGGTCAGTGCCCTTCAACCAGTGGGTTGAAGGGCCTGAATCCATGCTATATCTCTATAATCTAAAAGTCAGCATTAAAAGCCTTGTGTCCCATTAGCAGTACAGCTTGTCTCTGCATCAGGCTTGGCCTTCAGCTGGTGGTCGGCAAATAACAGTTACATTAAAGCTGGCTTTGGAGAGGAGTGCAATGAGAGGATCCTTATACCTGCCCCCTCCACTCTGTCCAGGGACCCCGACTGTCCTTTCAGGTGAGGCAGAGGTTCACTTGCACCTCCTGCAACCTCATCTACTGTATCCGCCGTTCCAGGGGTGGACTGTAATACATTGGCGAGACCAAACGTAGGCTGGGCGCTCATTTAGCTGAACACCTTCGCTCAGTCCGCCTTGGCCTACGTGATCTACCGGTTGCCAAACAATCTAACTCCCCCTCCCATTCCCATGCCGATCTTTCTGTCTTAGGCCTCCTCCACTGTCAGAGTGAGACCAAACCCAATTTGGAGGAACAGCACCTTATCTTTCACTTCAGCAACTTATAACCCAGCGGTATGAATAATGGGATAGACACAAAAAGCTGGAGTAACTCAGCGGGACAGGCAGCATCTCTGGGGAGAAGAAATGGGTAAAGTTTTGAGTCGACCCGAAATATCACCCATTCCTTCTCTCCAGAGATGCTGCCTGTCCCGCTGAGTTACTCCAGCATTTTGTGTCAATCTTCAGTTTAAACCAGCATCTGCAGTTCCTTCCTACACCGTATGAATAACGATTTCCCTAATTTCAAGTAACCCTTGCATCCCCTCTCACTCCGTCCCTCCACTACCCGATTCAACATACTAGCTTCCCTGTCATCCTGTTGAGTTTCATTGTCTGCGTAACTTGTTATCATCCAGCCCATAGCCAACAACGGACCATTGTGGGCTCAACCTTTTCCCTGATCATTGTTTGTTTTTGCATAATTTTCATTCATTTGTCCTTTTCCCCTCTATAATCACCATCTATTTCTTTCGTTTTCCTTTTCCCTGACTCTCAGGTTGAAGAAGGGTCTCGATCCAAAACATCACCTAGATCTTTTCTCCAGAGATGCTGCCTGGCCCGTTGAGTTACTCCAGCTTTTTGTGCCAACCTTTGGTTTAAACCAGCATCTGCAGTTCCTTCCTACACATGAGAGAGCCGTGTTTGTTTCAGGAATTCTTCCGTCTTTGTATTGAAAGGTAGATATTTGGTAAGTGTTCGGAGGAGGTTGTTACAGTGGAGGGAGTGCAACGTAGGTTCACGAGGTTAATTCCCGGGATGGTGGGACTATCATATGTTGAAAGAATGAAGTGACTGGGCTTATGTACGCTGGAATTTAGAAGGATGAGAAGGGATCTTATTGAAACATATAAGATTATTAAGGGTTTGGAGATCCTAGAGGCAGGAAACATGTTCCCGATGTTGGGGGAGTCCAGAACCAGGGGCCACAGTTTAAGAATATGGGGTAGGCCATTTAGAACGGAGATGAGGAAAAACATTTTCACCCAGAGAGTTGTGAACCTGTGGAATTCTCTGCCTCAGAAGGCAGCGGAAGCCAATTCTCTGGATACTTTCAAGAGAGAGCTAGATAGGGCTCTTAAAGATAGAGGAGTCAGGCCATGTGGGGAGAAGGCAGGAATGGGGTACTGATTGTGGATGATCAGCCATGATCACAGTGAATGGCAGTGCTGGCTCGAAGGGCCAAATGGCCTACTCCTGCACCTATTGTCTATTGTCTAATATGGAGGGGGAGCAACAAACACAATCTGGACTGCCTGTCCCTATCCCCATGATACAGGATGGTGAAGAAGCCTCCCTGCTGCCTGCCAGTGCCCACAAGCAGTGGGCAAATGCAGCATCAGCAGACGCTGCCCAGTCAGCACAGCAATGTAAACTGATGCTCCTTTACACAGGGATCACCATCTGTTCAGCTGGCCCATGAAGGGAGAGGAAGTGTGGAAGAAGCAGCAGAAACATCTGGAGGAAGAAACATCTTTGGTCTCCGGACTATCTCTGGTCTCCCCTTCATCATGAGACCACCCTGCTTCACATCTCTTTGTGGCACAGTGGTAGAGTTGCTGCCATACAGTGCCATAGAACTAGGTTTCATCCTCCACACTCCAAAGACGTACAGGTTTGTTGGTTAATTGGTACAAGTGTAATGTGTCCCTGGTGTAGTGTAGGGTAGTGTTAATGTGTGATCACTGGTCGGTGCGGACTCGGTGGGCTGAAGGGCCTGTTTCCACTGTATCTCGAAAAACAAACAATGGCGGAATAGACTTGATGAGCCGAATGGCCTAATTCTGCTCCTATAACTAATGAAGATGAATTTAAGATTGCAGCATCGGCAGTTTCTCAAAACTCAGTTCATTTGAGCTTTATTTGTCACATGTGCAACAGCACAGTGAAATTCATTTTGTATATTTACACATGTGGGCACCGCCATGTGTAGGCGCTATTTCCAAAACACAAAGTCCGATCCGCCCACGCGCTTTGTCTCCTGGAGCGGCTCCCGATCCAGGGAAGCTCCTGTCATCAGTCAGAATAATCCTGACTTCAAATCTCCAGAGAGTTCACACTTTCACAAGTTATAGGAGTAGAATTAGGCCATTCGGCCCATCGAGTCTACTCCGCCATTCAAGCCGATCACTGCCTCCTTTTTTTTTTTTTTTTTTTTTTTTTTTATTAGAAGTACGGTAAATTACAATAACACACAACACATATATCTTAATACATTTTTTGTACCGCTTCATTTTTTTTTTTTTTTTTTTTTTTAAAGCTTTAAGAAAAAGATAGAAGTAAGGAAAGTAAAGAAGGTGCGCAAGAGTTGTGAAGTGCAGAAGAGTGTTGGGAAAAGAAAGCCCCTTAGAAAAGAAGTTAGAGAAGGAAGTAAAGTAAGAAAGTAGACCCTAGAAAAGAAAGAAAAAGAAAGTAAGGACAATCGCTCTATTATAACATTAAACTCCGCACTGCCTCCTAATCCCACTTTTCCTGCATTCTCCCCATAACCCTGGACATCGGTTCTAATCAAGAACATGTCTATCTCTGCCTTAAAAATATCCATTATCTTGGCCTCCACGGCCCTCTGTGGCAATGAGTTCCACAGATTAACTACCCTCTGACTAAAGAAGTTCATCCTGACCACCTTTTTAAAGAGCGTCCTTTAATTCTGAGGCTGTGACCTCTGGTCCTAGACTCTCCCACCAGTGGAAACATCCTTTCCACATCCACTCTATCCATGCCTTTCGTTATTCTGTAAGTTTCAATTAGGTCCCCCCTCAACCTTCAAAATTCCAACAAGTACAGGCCAGGTGCCGTCATACGCTCATCATATGCTGACCCATTCATTCCTGGAATAATTCTCGTAAACCTCCTCTGGACCCTCTCCAGAGCCAGCACATCCTTCCTCAGATACGGTGCCCATATTTGCTGATGGCACAGAGAGCTGGCAGCCTGTGAAGACTTGCATCTGAGCTTGCAAGGAAGAGCGGTGTGCCACCACATTCATGTTGTGGAGCAGGTGTTGACTGCTTGTGCCAAAGCAGAGTCTCACTGTGAAGTGGGTCACACGGTATTAGAACTGCTGAGGCTGCAGGTTGTCATCTAGGTCTCACCAACCGTTGTATAAGACGTTGGTGAGACCGCATTTAGAAAATTGTGTTCAGTTCTGGGCACCATGTTATAGGAAAGATATTGTCAAGCTTGAAACGGTTCAGAAAAGATTCACGAGCATGTTGCCAGGACTAGAGGGTGTGAGAGATTAAGTAGGCTGAGTCTCTATTCCATGGAGCGTAGGAGGATGAGGGGAGATCTTATAGAGGTGTACAAAATCATGAAAGGTAGATGCACAGCCTTTTACCCAGAGTAGGGGAATCGAGGACCAGAGGACATAGGTTCAAGGTGAAGGGGCAAAGATTTAATCGGCATCCGAGGGGTAACTTTTTCACGCAGAGGGTGGTGGGTGTATGGAACAAGCTGCCAGAGGAGGTAGTTGAGGCTGGGACTAGCCCATCGTTTAAGAAACAGTTCGACAGGTACATGGATAGGACAGGTTTGGAGGGATATGCACCAAGCACAGGCAAGTGGAACTAGTGCAGCTGGGTCATTGTTGGCTGATGTTGGCGAGTTGGGCCAAAGGGCCTGTTTCCATACTGTGTCACTCTATGACTCTATGACACTCTAGGTAAAGAGTAATTCTAGAGCAAATTCTAACTTTAAAGGCAGTTGTGAGGCAGAGTTGTGCTGTTGCTTCTCAGGGACCAAGATTCAAGAGTTTTGTAGAGTTCTGAACTTTGAAAATGGCGTCAAAATCCTGACGAGTTTTGCATGCGGTCGCAGTGGCCTATTTAGTTTAGTTTTAGTTTAGAGATGCAGCACAGAAACAGGCCCTCCGGCCCACGGAGTCCGCACCGACCAGCAATTCCCGTCTGCTAACACTATCCTCGGGACAACTTACATTTATTACATTTACATTTATACCAAAGCCAATGAACCTACAACCTGTAGGTCTCTGGAGTGTGGGAGAAAACTGAAGATCACGGAGAAAACCCACGCAGGGCACGGAGGCCGGAGTGAATGGGCATCTGAGAGAAAATGGGTTGTGGGGAATGCGACTGATGGGAATGTTCCAAGGGACAACATCATTCCAATGGGCCGAATAGTCGCCTTCTCTGTCACATGAGAATGTAAGCTCACAAATTTGAAATTGAATGTATGTTCATGATGACATGTTCGGTTTAGTTTAGTTTAGAGATACAGCACGGACACAAGCCATTCGGCCCACCGAGTCTGAACTGAACAGCGATCACCACGCATTAACATTACCCGACACACACTGGGGACAATTTTTAAAACATTTATACCAAGCCAATTAACCTACAAACCCGCACGTCTTTGGAGTGTGGGAGGAAAACTGAGATCTCGGAGAAAACCCACGCAGGTCACGGGGCGAACGTACAAACTCCGTACAGACAGCACCAGTAGTCGGGATCGAACCCGGGTCTCTGGCGCTGTAAAGCAGTAGCTCTACCGCTGCGCCACCGTGATGATATGAATGCCTGCTGTCGGTCCAACTTTCCAGAGCAGAGCAGAGCATCAAAGGGAATGAACAGAACTTGTGGTTCAAGGCAATTGGACTAGTAGCCTGGTGGTACAACATCACCCATAGAATTGCTTTTACACCTGACAATTACAGGTCCACCATCGATATTCCGGCAACTGATGATCCGGCGCCCACTTTAATACGGGCAAAATTTCCAGAGCGCACTTGAAACACCTCCCCCGGAAGTCCCCCCAAACTTATGGCGCCTAGGAGGCCAACCTCTACCTCATCGGGACTTCCACGCCGATCGGCGGGACGAATTTGCCCCCTGTGGCCGGGGCTATGGAACTCCGGCCCGGCTGAAGCAGGCAGATCCGTTCCCATCGCCGACTTCCACGGAGGATTTTGCTGGTCGGTATCTCAGCCCCCCGGAGGCCGTGACCTCAGTAGTTCAGCAAAATGGATAATACGGCAAGGTTCTGGACACAAGGCTGCCGGAAAATCGGACCTGTATAAGAGTAGAACACGCAGACAATAGACAACAGACAATAGATGCAGGATTAGCCCATTCGGCCCGTCGAGCCAACACCACCACCACAGGAAGGCATGTTGTTGCTTTATAGGACTTTGGTTTGGCTGCATTTGGAGTATTGTGTGCAGTCTGGTCGCCCCATTACAGGAAGGATTAAAGGGCCTGTCCCACATGCGGCTTTTTAGGCGAATGCAGGAGACATTACGTTCGCCACACGATCACTACATGGTCGCCACATGTTCGCTGGTGGTCTCTGGTGAGTCTCCTTTATCGTCGCGAGGAGTTCCCGCATTCTGGGAACTCGTCGTGGCCTCAGTATGGTCGCCACAAATTTTTCAACATTGGTCGCCGTGGAGAAAATCTATACTTTTGTAGTCGTAGGTGCAGCCAGGGCCGATTTACCTATAAGCTAGACAAGCTTAAACTTAGGGCCTCGAGGTCTAGGGGGCCTCCGGCCAAGGCAGGACACCTACCGTTCAACTCTGGGCGCGCCCCCCCCCCCATCTCTCTCTCTCTCTCCATCTCCCCCCGCTATCCGTATCCGGGCCGCCGGGCTCTGCTCGCTCCTCATCCGCCGGCACGGCAGGCCGCCTTGCACATGCGCATTGCTGCGGCCTGCACGTCCTCCCCCTGCACATGCGCACAACCACGGCCAGCGCATCATCGGCCGCCCTGCGCACGCGCACTGCAACGGCAACTGGTCGGCGCTGGGCACTTTCTCCCTCGCTTTGAATTGTGGGAGATTTGGCCGCCATGGCTGTCCGGTCGCTGCCTAGCCGCCAGCGCTGAAAACCAACGCGGAGGGGGCCTCACAGGTGGAACAGCTTAGGGCCTCTCTTCATCTAAATCCGGCCCTGGGTGCAGTGGTAGTGTCGTCACCATGTAGTTATAGGTAGTCGTGGTAGTTTTAGTTAATCGCCTTTGCTGACCGAGCATTTTCATTGGCTCATTGGGTGAAAAAAACGTAAGCACAAGTTTTCAGAACCAAGGAGAACCGAACGGTAATGTTAGATGCCCGCTAAACTTCACAGCTGTGTATCACTGGCTTATTAAAAGTTGTCTGGCTTCATAAAATGTTCTCCCCTCCACACTCTTTTAAAGGACTTACCATACACTGTGCTAGCAGTGTTAAACTTCCTGTTCAGCGCGGTGTGTGTCTGTATCACCTTGACTTTGTACCGTGTGAATTTCAGACTGCGCTCCCCCGCTTTCCCTGGCCCCCGCCTTTGTGATGTGTTTGTGTGTGTTCCACTCTGACAGTCGCGTTCCAGTTCCCGATTTTTCAGGCGAGTGCCGCGAACTAGGCAGTCGCCGGCAGTCCGCTGAAAAACCGTCCAAGTGGGACAGGCCCTAAAGAGGGCTCAGAGCAGGTTTACAAAAATGCTGCCTGGATTAGAGGGTATAAGCCTCTGTTTGACGAGAGGTTGGATTGTTTTCTCTAGTACATCAGAGACTGAGAGGAGGCTTGATAGAAGTATATACAATTATGAGGAGCATAAATAGGATATAGACAGAGAGAAGACAGATACAATAGGCGGTGGTGGAGACAGATACAATAGTGGCGTTTAAGAGGCTTTTAAAGACTGGCACATGGAAGTGCAGGGAATATGCTCATCATATGTTAACCCAATCATTCCTGGGATCATTCTTGTAAACCTCCTCTGGACCCGGCACATCCTTCCTCAGATATGGTGCCCAAAATTGCTCACAATATTCCAAATGCGGCCTGACCAGCACCTTATAGAGCCTCAGCGTTACATCCCCTGCTATCAGGTGAGAGGGGGAATGTTTAATGGAGATGTGCGGGGCAAGTTATTTATACAAAGAGTGGTGGGGGCCAGGGAGGCAGATATGATTGTGGCATTTAAGAGGCTTTTGGACAGGCACATGGAAGTGCAAGGAATAGTTGGATATAGATCATGTGCAGGCAGATGAGATCAGTTTAATTTGGCATTATGTCCGTCACAAGCATTGTGGGCCGAAGGGCCCGTTCCTGTGCTGTACTGCTCCATGGTCTGTTATAATTACTCGACACCTCAAACCTCAAGCGCTGCTTTTTGTACTTAAATGGTGTAAAGAGAATCTCGTTAATCTCTGCTATTTACAAGCAACAAAGTATTTTCTTCCATTGGTAATGTATAATTGATTGCCGTAAATTAGTCATTAGATCAGCTGTCTGATATCACTGATGGAGCATTACTAGCCCCAGTACAAATATGTGAAGATTGTGGAAGCACAATAATGTCCCAAGTGCTGGAAGTGTCTGTGATCTCATTCCCATCTGATCACTTGTAGCTCAACACTATTGCCTTCACATCGAAAGTTCAGGCGGTTAATTCCCACTCCAGGGGCTTGAATAAATGTCTAGGCTGATACTCTAGTCAATGTAATACCACAGGTAATGCATCAATGCTGCACCAAGGCATCAACAGCCTGCTGCCTTCACAGTATTTACTGCCATTAGAGTTTCCATCAAGATTTCTCAAATAACATAATCCTGCCAATAATTTGAGGACTGCTCAACCAATTTAGCCGATGGAAAAGATGTTATTTTATAAATGGTAAAAGCATGAAGGTTTGCATTCGAAGAGACTGGGCTATGCAGGATTTACTGAAAATGAACGTGCAGGCATGGTGGCACGGTGACGCAGTGGTAGAGTTGCTGCCGTACAGTGCTAGAGACCCAGGTTCGATCCTGACTGCGGGTGCTGTCTGTACGGAGTTTGTACACCCTCCCCATGACCTGCGTGGTTTTTTTTTTCTGGGATCCCTAGTTTCCACCCACTCTCCAAAGACGTACATACACGTGGATAACACAGTCACTAAAGCCCACTAGGATTCCTTAGACAAAACCTCTGGAATGGAATAAACTAGACAACTATTTGTAGGTTCATTGGCTTGGTATAAAAATATAAGTTGTCCCTCGTGCGTGTAGGATAGTGTTAATGTGCGGGGATCGCTGGTCGGCGCGGACTCGGTGGACCGAAGGGCCTGTTCCCGCGCTGTATCTCTAAACTAAACTCAACTAAACTATCCAATTAGAAAGGCAAATGGTATGTTGACATTCATTGCGAGAGGATTTGATCACGAGTGGATTGAATGTGATACATTGATGGTACAATCTGACCTCAAATACTGTGTGCAGACACATGGTCCCCCTATTCATTTCTGAGATAGGAATGTTAACTCTTGAGGTGAGATTAAATAGACTGTGCCGATGATATCTACATTTTGGAAGAAATTGGCAAAGTTTTGTACAAAATTCTTACAGGAGAGAAAGCAAACTGCTGGAGGAACTCTGTGAGTCAACCACGGACTTCTGTGGAGGCCAAGGAATTAGATTTCAGCATCTGAAAATAAATCAAATCATATATCAGAAAGCATCCTCCTTTCTCTCAATGTCAACAAGACAAAGGAGATATTGATCGACTTCAGGAAGCAAAGTGGCATACATGCCCTGGTATGCATTGACGGTGACTAGGTAGAGATGGTTGAGAGCTTGGAGTAAATATCACCAATAACTTGTTTTAGTAGAGGTTTAAAGAGTGAAATGATTGTGATGCGTGATTGCAGATCCAAGTTTGTGACCAGCACAAAAAACAGTGGCATCACGGTGGCGGTAGCGTTGTTGCCTTACGGCGCCAAAGACCCGGGTATAATCTTGACCACGGGTGCTGTCTGTACGGAATTTGTACGTTCTCTCCATGACCTGCGTGGGTTTTCCCCGGGAACTCCTGTTTCCTCCCAAATTTTAGATTAGATTAGATTAGATTAGATTTGTTTATTGTCATTCAGACCTTTCGGTCCAAGGACGTACAGTTTCGTAGGTTAATTGGCTTGCTATCATTGCAACTTGTCCCTAGTGTGTGTAGGATAGGGCTAGTGTTGGTGTTTTTTAATATTGGTTTTAAATGTGTATATGTGGGGGGCAGGGGGGGGGGGGGGGGGGGGGAGGGGGGAAACTGTTTAGAATCTCTTCCCTGTCCGGGAGACCCGACCTTTTCCTTGTCGGGGCTCCGTTGTCGTTGGGGCCTAGCACCGTGGAGCGGTCTCCAGCCTGAACGACCCGGGGGCTCGGGAGACTGCGGAGCTGCGGACTATTCACCATCGTGGGGCTGGCCGGCCTCGGAGCGTGGGGAGCGGTGGTGACTCGCTGCTGCGACTCGACTACTGGGGCTCGGAGGCTCCAGCAAGGCAGCCGCAGGTCCGGTGGACTGTCGGGACATCGGGAGCTCGCGGGTCTGGGGGGAGAGAGAGACCGCTTCCCGGAGCTCCCGCAACGCGACTTCTCCAGCTCGTGTCGCGGGGTTGGAACGACCCGGAGCGGAGTCATACATCGCCCAGCACGGCTTCATGGCCGTGGGACTTATCATCGCCCGCCTGGGGCTTCGACATCGGGAGAGACATGGAGAACAGGGGAGAGAAAAGACTTTGCCTTCCATCACAGTAGGTTCACTGTGATGGATGTTTGTGTGAACTAAATTGTGTGTATGTCTAGGAATTGTCTTTGTTTGTATGGCTGTGGAAACGGAATTTCGTTTGAGCCTCACTGAGGCTCAAATGACAATAAATTGTATTGTATTATATTGTATTGTATTGTATTGTATTGTATTGTATTGTATTGTATTGTATTGTATTGTATTGTATTGTATTGAACAGACTCGGTGGGCAGAAGGGCCTGTTGCCATGCTGCATCACTTAAACTAAACTAAACCATATTGCTTGGCTGAGGTGCTGAGGAGTTTATTTCTCCTCCCTCCCCCCCACACAGATGCTGCCTGACCCGTTGAGTTCCTCCAGCACGTTGTGCTTTGTCGTGCTTTTCTCCGGATTCCAGCATCTGTAGTCTCTTGTGGCTCCAAGTTAAATCTCAAGGGTTTGAGCACGGCTGCTATTTTTTGCTTCGAACGCTACCCGCAGTACTCTTCATATTAATTGTGAAGGAGCCACATCAAATGTTTATCTTGTTTATTTGTGCCACTTCCACCTTCATGCATATTTAAATTAGATGCAGCTTGTATAAATAGGACAGTAGAACGTGTCACGCACAGCAAAGGCACTCATTAGAGCATAGAACATAGAACAGCACAGGAACAGGCCCTTCAGCCCACAATGTTGCTGAGCTGAGCTGATCTCTGCTGCCTACAAGTGATCCATCTCCCTCTATTCCCTGCATATCCATGTGTCTATCTAAAAGCCGCTTAAATACCACCATCATACCTGCCTCCACCACCACACCCCTGGCAATGCGTTCCAGGCTCCCATTTAGTTTAGTTTAGTTTAGTTTATTGTCACGTGTACCGGGGGACGGTGAAAAGCTTTTGTGGCACGCTAAAAGTCATGTCCCACGGTACGAGTTCATTCCAAGAGCTCTCCTGAGTTTAAAAAAAATCAAACTCGTGGTAAGCACGGAGAATGAACGTAGCGGGTACGTCGGAGCTCGGGGACGTCTCCTGGCGGCTCGTACCGCTAAGAGCAGGTATTTGGGAAGACTCGCTAACGGCAGGTAAGCACGGGAAGACTCGTGAAGATTTTTCAACATGTTGAAAAATGTCCACGAGAGCCCCGAGTACCGACGAGCGGCCATTACCGTAAATCTCCGAATTCGAAGCAGGGCAAACACGGGAGAAGTCTTGGGATGAACTCGCACCGTGGGACAGGGCTTTAACCAGTCAGCGGAAAGACTACACATGATTACAAATGAGCCATCCATAGTGTACAGATCCATGTAAAAGGGAATAAAGTTTAGTCCAGGTGAAGTCCGATTAAAGATAGTCCGAGGGTCTCCAATGAGGTAGATATTTGCACAGGACCACTCTCTAGTTGTTGATAGGATGGTTCAGTTTCCTGGTAACAGCTGGAAAAAACTGTCCCTGAATCTGGAGATGTTTAAGAAAGAACTGCAGATGCTGGAAAAATCGAAGGTAGACAAAAATGCAGGAGAAACTCAGCGGGTGCAGCATCTTCAGTCTGAAGAAGGGTCTCGAACTGAAACGTCACCTATTCCTTCGCTCCATAGATGCTGCCTCACCCGCTGAGTTTCTCCAGCATTTTTGTCAACCTCTGAATCTGGAGATGTGCGTTTTCACACTTCCGTACCTCTTGCCTGAGGGGAAGAGGGGAGAAGAGGGAGTGACCAGGGTGAGTCATTCTTGATTATGCTGGAGGCATTGCCGAGAAGCATGAAGCATAGGTGCCAAGTTAAACTGATTTCATTGACCTGTATATGGTCCATATCCCTCTGTTCCCTGCACTTCCACAGGGTCATGGAGTGATACAGTGTGGAAACAGGCCCTTCGGCCCAACTTGCCCACACTGGCCAACTAGTCCCACTTGCCTGCGTTTGCCCCATATCCCTCTCAACCTGTCCTATCCATGCACCTGTCTAAATGTTTCTTCACCGTTGTGATAGTGCCTGCCTCAACTACCTCATTTGGGCAGATTTTAAAGATTCAATGTGGAAACAAGCCCTTCGGCCTGTTGAATCTGCGCCAACCAGCGATAACCCTGTATACAATTAGAGACTATTTATACAACTTACTGAGGCCAATGAACTTACAAACCTGTACATCTTTGGAGTGTGGGTGGAAACTGGAGCCCCTGGAGGAAACCCACACGGTCACGGGGAGAAGGTATAAACCATGTACAGACAGCACCTGTGGTCAGGATCGAACCCGTGTCTTCGGGCAGGCAGCTCATTCTTTATACCTACCACCCTTTGTGTAAAACAATTGCCCCTCAGGGTCCAATTAAATCTTGTCTTCTCATCTCAAACCCCTATACATGTGACTATCTAAAAGCCTCTTAAACTCCACCATGGCAACTGCCTCCACCACCACCCCCTGACACCGGTCCTGGCCCTCACCACTCTCTGTGTGAACATGACTGTAGGCTGGAGTAAAGTTCCAACACTGACTGATCTCCAGGGTGCATGCTGCAATAAATATATCTCCAGTCAAAGTGGATCACACCGTTCTAGTGTGCTGAAGAGATCTATAGGTTTACGTTTAGTGGTATTATTGTCATGTGTACCGTGGTACAATGAAAAACTTTTGCATGCTATCCAATCAGTCTGATGAAGGGTCTCGACTCGAAACGTCGCCTATTCCTTTTTCTCCAGAGAAGCTGCCTGACCCGCTGAGTTACTCTTGTGTCGATCTACAGTTTTTTTGCTTGTTGTATTCATTTTTAACATTCTTGCCAAGGGCCATATTTGATCAACTTTAATCTTGCTTATTGTAAGTAAGTAAGTAAGTAAGTATATTAGCATTCATAGCAAAATGATTTGAGTATAGGAGCAGGGAGGTTCTACTGCAGTTGTACAGGGTCTTGGTGAGATCACACCTGGAGTATTGCGTACAGTTTTGGTCTCCAAATCTGAGGAAGGACATTATTGCCATAGAGGGAGTGCAGAGATGGTTCATCAGACTGATTCCTGGGATGTCAGGACTTTCATTTGAGGAAAGACTGGATAGACTCGGCTTGTACTCGCTAGAATTTAGGAGATTGAGGGGTGATCTTATAGAAACTTACAACATTCTTAAGGGGTTGGACAGGCTAGATGCAGGAAGATTGTTCCCGATGTTGGGGAAGTCCAGGACAAGGGGTCACAACTTAAGGATAGAGGGGAAATCCTTTAGGACCGAGATGAGAAAAACATTTTTCACACAGAGAGTGGTGAATCTCTGGAATTCTCTGCCACAGAAGGTAGTTGAGGCCAGTTCATTGGCTATATTTAAGAGGGAGTTAGATGTGGCCCTTGTGGCTAAAGGGATCAGGGGGTATGGAGAGAAGGCAGGCACGGGATATTGGATGATCAGCCATGTTCATATTGAATGGCGGTGCAGGCTCGAAGGGCCGAATGTCCTACTCCTGCACCTATTTTCTATGTTTCTATGTTCTATATTTCTATGTTTTCTAAGTAAGTAAGTAAGTAAGTTTATTGGCCAAGGATTCACATACAAGGAATTTGCATTGGTTCTTCGCCCACAAGTAACAACATGACATACAGTGACAGTTACGAATGACTCAGAAAACACTAAACATTAATAATAATAAGACATTAATGATAAAACACCATTGATCAAGCATGTGAACCAACAAAATACCAGATCAAGGGGCGGCTACAGATTTTTGCCTGTTGAGTAGAGCAACTACTCGTGGATAAAAACTGTTTTTATGTCAGGCTGTGGCAGCTTTGACAATCCGGAGTCGCCTTCCAGAGGGAAGTGATTCAAAGATTTTGTGGCCAGGGTGAGAGGGGTCAGAGATTATCTCGCCCGCTCGCTTCCTGGCCCTTGCAGTGTACAGTTCATCAATGGAGGGAAGGTTGCAGCCAATAACCTTCTCTGCTGATCAGACGATTCGCTGCAGCCTCCATGTGAAACAATGGTTCTGAACTTAAAGAAAGGTAACTTTGAGGGTATGAGACGTGAATTGGCCAAGATTGACTGGCAATTAATTCTAAAAGGGTTGACGGTGGATATGCAATGGAAGACATTTAAAGACTGCATGGATGAACTACAAAAATTGTTCATCCCAGTTTGGCAAAAGAATAAATCAGGGAAGGTAGTGCATCCGTGGATAACAAGGGAAATCAGGGATAGTATCAAAGCGAAGGATGATGCGTACAAATTAGCCAGAAAAAGCAGCATACTGGAGGACTGGGAGAAATTCAGAGACCAGCAGAGGAGGACAAAGGGCTTAATTAGGAAAGGAAAAATAGATTATGAAAGAAAACTGGCAGGGAACATAAAAACTGACTGCAAAAGTTTTTATAGATATGTGAAAAGAAAGAGATTAGTTAAAACAAATGTAGGTCCCTTGCAGTCAGAAACAGGTGAGTTGATCATGGGGAACAAGGATATGGCGGACCAATTGAATAACTACTTTGGTTCCGTCTTCACTAAGGAAGACATAAATAATCTGCCGGAAATAGCAGGGGACCGCGGGTCAAAGGAGTTGGAGGAATTGAGTGAAATCCAGGTTAGCCAGGAAGTGGTGTTGGGTAAATTAAATGGATTAAAGGCCGATAAATCCCCAGGGCCAGATAGGCTGCATCCCAGAGTACTTAAGGAAGTAGCTCCAGAAATAGTGGATGCATTAGTAATAATCTTTCAAAACTCTTTAGATTCTGGAGTAGTTCCTGAGGATTGGCGGGTAGCAAACGTAATCCCACTTTTTAAGAAGGGAGGGAGAGAGAAAACGGGGAATTACAGACCAGTTAGTCTAACATCGGTAGTGGGGAAACTGCTAGTCAGTTATTAAAGATGGGATAGCAGCACATTTGGAAAGTGGTGAAATCATTGGACAAAGTCAGCATGGATTTACAAAAGGTAAATCATGTCTGACGAATCTTATAGAATTTTTCGAGGATGTAACTAGTAGCGTGGATAGGGGAGAACCAGTGGATGTGGTGTATCTGGACTTCCAGAAGGCTTTCGACAAGGTCCCACATAAGAGATTAGTTTACAAACTTAAAGCACACGGCATTGGGGGTTCAGTATTGATGTGGATAGAGAACTGGCTGGCAAACAGGAAGCAAAGAGTAGGAGTAAACGGGTCCTTTTCACAATGGCAGGCAGTGACTAGTGGGGTACCGCAAGGCTCAGTGCTGGGACCCCAGCTATTTACAATATATATTAATGATCTGGATGAGGGAATTGAAGGCAATATCTCCAAGTTTGCGGATGACACTAAGCTGGGGGGCAGTGTTAGCTGTGAGGAGGATGCTAGGAGACTGCAAGGTGACTTGGATAGGCTGGGTGAGTGGGCAAATATTTGGCAGATGCAGTATAATGTGGATAAATGTGAGGTTCTCCATTTTGGTGGCAAAAACAGGAAAGCAGACTATTATCTAAATGGTGACCGACTAGGAAAAGGGGAGATGCAGCGAGACCTGGGTGTCATGGTACACCAGTCATTGAAAGTGGGCATGCAGGTGCAGCAGGCAGTGAAGAAAGCGAATGGTATGTTAGCTTTCATAGCAAAAGGATTTGAGTATAGGAGCAGGGAGGTTCTACTGCAGTTGTACAGGGTCTTGGTGAGACCACACCTGGAGTATTGCGTTCAGTTTTGGTCTCCAAATCTGAGGAAGGACATTATTGCCATAGAGGGAGTGCAGAGAAGGTTCACCAGACTGATTCCTGGGATGTCAGGACTGTCTTATGAAGAAAGACTGGATAGACTTGGTTTATACTCTCTAGAATTTAGGAGATTGAGAGGGGATCTTATAGAAACTTACAAAATTCTTAAGGGGTTGGACAGGCTAGATGCAGGAAGATTGCTCCCGATGTTGGGGAAGTCCAGGACAAGGGGTCACAGCTTAAGGATAAGGGGGAAATCCTTTAAAACCGAGATGAGAAGAACTTTTATCACACAGAGAGTGGTGAATCTCTGGAACTCCCTGCCACAGGGGGTAGTCGAGGCCAGTTCATTGGCTATATTTAAGAGGGAGTTAGATGTGGCCCTTGTGGCTAAGAGGATCAGAGGGTATGGAGAGAAGGCAGGTACGGGACACTGAGTTGGATGATCAGCCATGATCATATTGAATGGCGGTGCAGGCTCGAAGGGCCGAATGGCCTACTCCTGCACCTAATTTCTATGTTTCTATGTTTCTATGTTTCTATGTGTCGTGCTTGGTGGCTGAGCCAAACCAGACCATGATGGAGAAGGTGAGAACAGACTCTACGATGGCCGTGTAGAGTTGGACCATCATTGCCTGTGGCAGATTGTGCTTCCTCAGCTGCCGCAGGAAGTACATCTTATGTTGTGCCTGTAAAGTTAAGAACATAGAACAGTACTGCACAGGACAGGCCCACAATGTCCACCCAGAACAAGGTAAACTAATCTCTTCCTGCCCGTACATGATCCATATGCATATCACTCCATTCCCTGCACTTCCATGTACCTATCTAAAAGCTTCATAAACACCCACTGACTAAAGAAATCTCCTTCGTAAAAGAGCGTACATTAATTCTGAAATCTTATGTCGTAATCTAGCCACGCACATCTCCATTAAACCTTGCCCCTCTCACCTTAAATCTTCATTGACTATAGCTCTGCATTCAATACGGTCATCCCCACCAAGCTCACCACCAAACTCCACCAGCTAGGCCTCAGCTTGCCGATATGCGATTGGATCCTGAACCTTCTGACGGAGCGACCGCAGGCAGTGAGACTGGGCCCGCACCTGTCCTCCACTATCACCCTGAGCACCGGCACACCACAGGGCTGTGTACTAAGCCCCATGCTCTACTCCCTCTTCACTCACGACTGTGTTCCTGCATTCGACACCAACACCATCGTGAAGTTTGCAGATGACACAACAGTGAGTGGGCTGATCACCAACGGGGATGAAACAAAATACAGAGCTGAGGTGCAGAACCTGGCGGACTGGTGCACACGTAACAACTTGTCACTAAACACCTCCAAGGAGCTGATTATTGACTTCAGGAGGTCCCATAATGGAGAATACGCCCCAATCTCCATTTACGGGGAAAGTGTGGAGAGAGTGTCCAGCTTTAAGTTTCTGGGCACTCACATTTCAGAGGACCTCACACTGGTCAAGAAGGCACAGCAACGACTGTTCTTCCTGAGGACATTAAAAAAGACTGGTCTGCCCCAACAGCTGCTGACAATGTTCTACCGCTGCACCACGGAGAGCATATTAACGTATGGCATCTCTGTGTGGTATCTCAGCTGCACGGAGGCGGAGAGGAGAGCTCTTCAGCGCATCGTCCACAGAGCACAGAGGATCATTGGGACAGAGCTACCAGCCTTGGAGGGCATCTACCACACACGGTGCCTCAGGAAGGCCGTCAACATCCATAAAGACTCCTCACACCCTTGTAACGGACTGTTCGAACTACTTCCCTCTGGCAGACGTTACAAGGCCTTCTACGCCCAAACCTCCAGACTCAGAAACAGCTTCATTCCCAGAGCTATAGCGGCTCTGAACCGGCCCTGCTGAGTGCCCCCCATCCCCCCTGGACTGTCTCCCTCGGATGGTAACGTCACACAGCTTATTTATTTATTTTACTTTTCTTTGACATCGGATGGAAGCTGCATACTAAATCTCGTTGCACTGATGTGCAATGACAATAAAATATATTATTATTATTATTATTATTATTATTATTATTACATGCGCATTGCTGCGGCCTGCACGTCCTCCCCCTGCACATGCGCACAACCACGACCAGCACATCATCGGCCGCCCTGCGCATGCGCACTGCAACGGCAACTGGTCGGCGCTGGGCACTTTCTTCCTCACTTTGAATTGTGGGAGATTTGGCCGCCATGGCTGTCCGGTCGCTGCCTAGCCGCCAGCGCTGAAAACCAACGCGGAGGGGGCCTCACAAGTGGAACAGCTTAGGGCCTCTCTTCATCTAAAACCGGCCCTGTCCCGCTGCATGTGCCTATTGTACAGACCTAGTGTCTGAAGAAGGGTCCCAGCCTGAAACGTCACCTGTTTGTTCTCCAGGGAAGCTGCCTCATCCATTGAGTTACTGCAGCACTTTGTGTCTTGTTTTGTAAACCAGCATCTCGAATTATCCCTCAGATGGGTGCCATGGTGGCACAGTGATAGAGTTGCTGCCTGACAGCGCCAGAGACCTGGGCTTCATCCTGACCACGGGTGCTGTCTGTATGGAGTTTGTATGTTCTCCCCGTGACCTGTGTGCATTTTCTCCAAAACATTTGGTTTCCTCCCACACTCCAAAGACGTACAGGTTTTTAGGTTAATTGGCTTGGTATGAATGTAGATTGTCCCTAGTGTGTGGGATAGTGTTAGTGTGCGGGGATCGCAGGTTAGTGCGGGCTCGTTGGGCCGAAGGGCCCGATTCTGCACTGTATCTCTAAACTAAACTAAACTATCCAGTCAGCAACATATCCGTGAGTGGCTGCAGGCAGGGAAAGGCTTGCAGTGAAGGCAGGTTTCTTTCCTATAAGGACATTAGAGTAGCAATGTTACAAAAGTTTGAGATTTTAAAAATCAAGTCTGCAATTTATCCCATCAGATAAAGCATAAAAAGAAATTTAATTTGACACCTAATTTACTGCAGAAACACATATGAAACAATCTTTCTTGGATGAACTGAAATTAAAGCATATAATTAGTTTGTTACCTATTTGTAACTAATTACAAAATTAAATTACTAGATCTAAACATCTATATAACCATATAACCATATAACAATTACAGCATGGAAACAGGCCATCTCGGCCCTTCTAGTCCGTGCCGAACACGTATTCTCCCCTAGTCCCATCTACCTGCACTCAGACCATAACCTTCCATTCCTTTCCCGTCCATATAACTATCCAATTTATTTTTAAATGATAAAATCGAACCTGCCTCCACCACCTTCACTGGAAGCTCATTCCACACAGCTACCACTCTCGGAGTAAAGAAGTTCCCCCTCATGTTACCCCTAAACTTCTGTCCCTTAATTCTCAAGTCATGTCATCTTGTTTGAATCTTCCCTACTCTCAGTGGGAAAAGCTTATCCACGTCAACTCTGTGTATCCCTCTCATCATTTTAACGACCTCTATCAAGTCCCCCCTTAACCTTCTGTGCTCCAAAGAATAAAGACCTAACTTGTTCAACCTTTCTCTGTAACTTAGTTGCTGACACCCAGGCAACATTCTAGTAAATCTCCTCTGTACTCTCTCTATTTTGTTGACATCCTTCCTATAATTAGGCGACCAAAATTGTACACCAAAAGCTTTCTTTACCACCCTATCTACATGAGATTCCACCTTCAGGGAACTGTGCACAGTTATTCCGAGATCCCTCTCTCCAACTGCATTCCTCAATTCCCTACCATTTACCATGTACGTCCTATTTTGATTTGTCCTGCCAAGATGTAGCACCTCACACTTATCAGCATTAAACTCCATCTGCCATCTTTCAGCCCACTCTTCCAACTGGCATAAATCTCTCTGTAGACTTTGAAAATCTACTTCATTATCCACAACACCACCTATCTTAGTATCATCTGCATACTTACTAATCCAATTTACCACACCATCATCCAGATCATTGATGTACATGACAAACAACAGTGGACCCAACACAGATCCCTGTGGCACCCCACTAGTCACTGGCCTCCAACCTGACAAACAACCATCCACCATTACTCTCTGGCATCTCCCATTCAGCCACTGTTGAATCCATCTTGCTACTCCACCATTAATACCCAACAATTGAACCTTCTCAACGAACCTTCCATGAGGAACCTTGTCAAAGGCCTTACTGAAGTCCATATATACACATCCACTGCTTTACCCTCATCAATTTCCCAAGTAACCTCTTCAAAGAAATTCAAGAAGATTAGTCAAACATGACCTTCCAGGCACAAATTCATGTTGACTGTTCCTAAGCAGACCCTGTTTATCCAGATGCTTATATATATTATCTCTAAGTATCCTTTCCATTAATTTGCCCACGACTGACGTCAAACTAACAGGTCTATAATTGCTAGGTTTACTCTTAGAACCCTTTTTAAACAATGGAACAATATGCGCAGTACGCCAATCCTCCGGCACTATCCCCATTTCTAATGCCATTTGAAATATTTCTGTCATAGCTCCTGCTATTTCTACATTAACTTCCCTCAATGTCCTAGGTAATATCCTGTCCGGACCTGGAGACTTATCCACGTTTATATTTTTCAAAAGTGTCAGTACTTCCTCTTCTTTGAATCTCATAGTTTCCATAGCTACTCTACTTGTTTCCCTTACCTCACATAATTCAATATCCTTCTCCTTGGTGAATACCGAAGAAAAGAAATTGTTCAATATCTCCCCCATCTCTTTTGGCTCTGCAGATAGCTGTCCACTCTGACTCTCTAATGAACCAATTTTATCCCTCGTTATCCTTTTGCTATTAATATAGCTGTCGAAACCCTTTGGATTTACTTTCACCTTACTTGCCAAAGCAACCTCATATCTTCTTTTAGCTTTTCTAATTTCTTTCTTAAGATTCTTTTTACATTCGTTATACTCCTCAAGCACCTCATTTACTCCATGCTGCCTATAATTATTGTAGATCTCTCTCTTTTTCCGAACCGTATCCAATTTCCCTTGTAAACCATGGCTCTTTCCAATTTTTACTATTTCCTCTCAACCGAACAGGGACATAAAGATTCTGTACTCTTAAAATTTCACCTTTAAATGTCCTCCATTTCTCTTCCACATCTTTCCCATAAAACAAAATGTCCCAACCTATCTATTTTTTTCAGAAAAGATCAACATTTTTAAATAGCCTAAGTGTCCAAATAACATTCACACAAGAATTCACAATATAACATGATTTTTAAATGTCATTGTCATTCATTTATAGGCCAAATGGAAGGAATTTAGTGTTTAATTCCCGTAAATTAATGGCCATTTAAATCATCTTGCAAGTGGGATTTTGTGGTATGTAACGTTGCGGTTGCGGTGAATTTGAACCCCATGTCGGCAGGAAAAATACTGCTGGTTCGGATGGGTCCCAAGTCACCTTTTCGCAACGTGAAATTTTGATTAAAGGCATCATAAGAAGCACTTTTTTATGTAAAAATATACGGCGTACCTTGCTTTGTCCCGTACGTGAGATCCGTCCTGTTGTCGGCGTTCACAGCTTTAGAAGATGATTTTTAATTTACTCTAGCAAATAAATTATCCAGCGCAGTTTAAAAATAACTCCAGAGAACGAATGTCGGAGCGATTTTTCTTGAGCAACTAAACAGGCTGACGAACATCGATTTCAACAGCCTGGAGAAAACGACATTTTAAACCCGCCCCCCCCACAAAAGCACCGAAGTAGCGCACACGGGCAGTGACAGAACTGCGGCGCCACTGAAGGTAAGTTTTGTAACATACCTAATTAGAGCCAGATGGATTTTACATGACAATCTGGTACCTCGTTAGTCAATTTCTTTCCTCAAAAGAAATGCATAATATGCTTTTTTTTTTGCTTGTACATGTAATCAGAAGCAGGCTGACAAAGTGTATAAAGTGTATAAAATCATGAGAGGAATAAATCTGGTGGATGCATCGTGTCTCCCGCCCAGAGTAGGTGAATCAAGGACCAGAGGAGGTAGGTTTAAGGACATGGAGCCGGGGCCTAACATCGCCCGGCGTGGCTTAAACGGCCTCAGGACTTACCATCGCCCGCCGGGGGCTTTAACATCGGAACCCCAGTTCGCCTCGACACTGCAGTTGGACTGCTGGACCACGGGAGAAGGAACAAAGGGAAGAGATAAAGACTTTGCCTTCCATCACAGTGAGGAGATGTTGGAGACTCACTGTGATGGATGTTTATGTAAACTGTGTTTAGTGTGGGTCTTGGATTATGTTTGTAATGTAAAAAAAACTGTAGAAATGGAATTTCGTTCAAACCCAGGTTTGAATGACAAGAAATAGCATTCTATTCTATTCTATTCTATTCTATTCTATTCTATTCTATTCTATTTAAGGTAAGATTTAATAGGAATCTGATTTAAGGTAAAAGATTTAATAAGAATCTGAGGGGTAACTTTTTCACATAAAGGGTGGTGGGTATATGGAACGAGCTGCCAGAGGAGGTAGTTGAGGCTGGGACTATCCCCACGTTTAAGTAGCAGTTAGACAGGAACATGGATGGGACAGGTTTAGAGGGATTTGGACCAAACGCAGGAATGCAGGACTAGTGTAGATGGGACATGTTGGCCGGTGTGGGCAAGGTGAGCCAAGGGACTTGTTTCCACACTGCATCACTCTAAGCAGTTGAGGTCCTTTTCCGACACGCTGTGCACCTTACAAAAAAATGACTGCATCTGATTTCTGACAGCTTCTAATTAGAGAAGATTATCCTCTCTTAGGCAGCTTTAAGCTTCTAAATCAGCAGGAAGGCTGATTAGAGCCCAATAACAGCTAATTGGAGGATTTTATGGAAAATATCTCCGTGGTATGGCACTCGTAGACAGGAGCGCTGAAATACTTCCACTTCTGTGCTCCAGTGCCGTGTGCTGGGTGCGAAATTAACAGCTTCCTCTAAAAGATAGGAGGCAAGGTCTAATCTCAGCCAGCTGCTCCACAGCTATGTGGTTGTGAAGGTCAGTAAAGTGCCAACTAGAAGGTGAAGCCGAGGACTCAGGAGGGTTCAGGAAGACTCGAGTGGAAAACCAAAGTGGTTTAATCATTTTTAGTTTAGTGATGCTGCGTGGAAACAGGCCCTTCGACTGACTGAGTCCACATCAACCAGCAACCAGTGATTAGTACAGGTGTCAGGGGCTATGGGGAGAATGGGGCTAGGAGGGAGTGATAGATCATCCATGACTCAATGGCGGAATAAGCCTGATGGGCCGAATGGCCTAATTCTACTCCTATCACTAATGACCTTATGAGCCCCGCATATTAACACTATCCTACACCAAGGGACAGTTTTTACATTTATACCAAGCCAATTAGCCTACAAACCTGTGCGTCTTTGGAATGTGGAAGGAATTCGTTCTCTGAGAAAACCCACGTAGGTCACGGGGAGAATGTACAAACTCCACACAGACTGCACCCGTAGCCGGGATCGAACCAGGATCTCTGGTGCTTGTAAGCGCTGTAAGGCAGCAACTCTACCGCTGCGCCACCGTGCCACCTAGCTGGCTGCATGGATTGGTATGTCAGTATTCTGAAGATGGACAGGCAGCATCTCTGGAGAGAAGGACCAGGTGACGTTTCGGGTTGACACCCACTATTGCAAAAGTGTGATAACATAGAACTAGTGCGAATGGGTTCATCGATGGTCAGCATGGACTTGATGGGTCGAACAGCTTGTTTTAATGCTGCATCTTTAAACTAAAATATAGAACCTCACCCACTATCACCAAAGCAATCCCTCCCTCTGCATCCTCTCTCTCTCCCAACAACACCAGCTGGGGAGGAAACTAGGGGTCAACCTTGTTTTAGGGAATGAGGATGGGGAAGTGATGGAAGAGTCTGTGGGAAAACCCTTTGCAAAACAGTGACCACAATTCACGAAGAATTAAGGTAGAGATGGAGAAAGATTTATAGCTTTGTAGGTTAATTGCACAACTTTGCACGAAACGTTATTCCCTCGTGAGTCTATACACTGAAAATTGCTCGATGCCAATCATGTATTGTCTTTCTGCTGACTGGATAGCACGCAGCAAAAGCTTTTTACTGTACCTCGGAAGATGTAACAATAAACTAAACTAAACTAACTAACTAACTGGTCTCTGTAAATTGTCCTTAGTGTGCAGGCAGTTGGTGGGAAAGTGGGATAACACAGAACTAGTGCGAATGGATGTTCTCAGTCTAATAAAGGGTCTCGACCTGAAACGTCACCTATTCCTTTTCTCCTGAGATGCTGCCTGACCCGCTGAGTTACTCCAGCATTTTGTGTCTATCTTCAGTGTAAACCAGCATCTGCAGTTCCTTCCTACATTTTCTGTATTCTGGACATGAACTTTACGAGGCATCTATTTTCATTCTGACGAAGCGGTGGCACAAAACTAACATCATAGAATCACAGGATCACAGAACGCAGAAACTCATCACCTCATCTGGTAGACAAAAACGCTGGAGAAACTCAGCGGGTGAGGCAGCATCTATGGAATGAAGGAATTGGCGACGTTTCAGGTCGAGACCCTGCTTCAGACTGAAGAAGGGTCTCGACCCGAAACGTTGCCTAATCCTTCGCTCCAAAGATGCTGCCTCACCCGCTGAGTTACTCCAGCATTTGTGTCTACCTTAAATTTTTCCAGCATCTGCAGTTCTTTCTTAAACACCTCAATTGGTGATGCCTATGATGATACAAGAAGACCGAGCACGGACTGGGTGCCAAATCCCAACGACTCGTGCATATGGTCTCCGTGGACACTTTCTGTAGACTTTAGACTTTAGATTTTAGAGGTACAGCATGGAAACAGATCCTTCATTGGGTCCATGCCAATCAGCGATCACCTTGTGCCATTAGTTTATTGTCACATGTACCGATGTACACAGAAAAGCTTTTTTGTGAGCTATCCAGTCAGCAGAAAGACAATACTTGATTACTATTGAGCCATTGTTGGGATACAAGATCAGGGAATAACGTTTAGTGCAAGGGAAAGCCAGCAAACTCCGATTAACGATAGTCTGAGGGTCACCAATGAGGTAGATAATGGTTCAACACTGCTCTCTGGTTGTGGTAGGATGATTCAGTTGCCTGACAACAGCTGGGGAGAAATTGTCCCTGAATCTGAAGGTGTGCGTTTTCATACTTCTATCCCTTTTGCCTGATGTGAGAGGGGAGAAGAGCGAGTGGCCAGGGTGCGACATGTCCCTGATTATGCTGCTGGCCTTGCCGAGGCAGCGTGAGGTATAAATGGAGTCAATGGAAGGTATGTTGGTTTGTGTGATGGTCTGGGTTGCATTCACAATTCGTACACTAGCACTTTAACTACAAGCTAGGAACAAGATACAACTTTACCATAACAAATGAACCTACAAACCTGTATGTCTTTGGAGTGTGGGAGGAAACTGGAGCATCCTGAGAAAAGCCATGCAAATCACGGGGAGAGCGTACAACATCCATGGAGACGGCACCCGTAGTCAGGATCGAACCCGTACCTCTGGCGCTGAAAGGAAGCAATTTTACCGCTGCACCACCGTGCCGCCCTCTTGCAGGTCTTTGCGGTTCGGATGTTTCCAGATATTAATATTAATCTTGACACATAGGACATGCTTGTATTTCCAAAGAGGTTAATACTTAGTGTACAAAATCTTGAGAGGAATAGATAGGGCACAGAGTCTGTTGCCCAGAGTAGAGGAATCGAGAGCCAACGGGCATAAGTTTAAGGTGAGGGGGGAAAGATTTAATACGAACCTGAGGGGTAACTTTTTCATGCAGAGGGTGGTGGGTGTATGGAACGAGCTGCCAGAGGAGGTAGTTGAGGCAGGGACAATCACAATGTGTAAGAAACAAGTAGACAGGTACATGGATAGGACAGGTTTGGAGCAATATGAACCAAGCACAGGCAGGTGGGACTAGTGTAGTTGGGGCATGTTGGTTGGTGGGGGCAAGTTAGGCTGAAGGGCCTGGTTCCACACTGTTTCACTCTATGACTCTATGACTTCCACTGTTTGACAAATAAGGCATTTAATTCCACGCTCATTGTTAGCCCAGAGCAGAGGAGAAATATTTCTGCTGAAGTCTGAGTCAGCAAAAAATAAATTACCGCACAAACTTTATGAGGCATCTTTTAAAAATATGAGTCACAAATAAAATGAACCTGTGAAGCCAGGCAGCAGATCAAGCACTGGCTTGCTAATCAACAGGGATGATATAAGGACACTTATCGTGTTCATTTTGTTTAAAAAAATGTCGGATGATAGATCTAATAGTGTAGTCTAACCTGGGGGTGAAGCTAAAGCTGTCATAGAGTGATACAGTGTGGAAACTGGCCCTTCGGCCCAACTTGCCCCGACCGGCCAACAATGTCCCAGCTACACTAGTCCCACTTGCCTGCGCTTGGTCCATATCCCCCTAAACCTGTCCTATCAATGTCCCTGTTTAACTGTTTCTTAAATGTTGGAATAGTCCCAGCCTCAATTACCTCCTATGGCAGCTTGTTCCATACACCCACCACCCTTTGTGTGAAAAGGTTAGCCCTCAGATTCCTATTAAATCTTTTCCCCTTCATCTTGAACTTATGTCCTCGTGTCCAAGATTCCCTGACAAGGGTGCAAGCTTCCGGCAACAATCAGTGGAAGCCATCACTTGTCGCAATAGATGATGGTGGTAGCAGAATTAGCTCAGGATACTTCCAGTTTCCAGCCCCGCGACGTGGATGCTTTTGCTATGAGGTCAGCATGGGCTGAAACGCCTGTACCTAAGCTGTATCTCTAAAACAAAACCCCATGATTAATGGGTACCTCCATCTATTACCATACGATACAATACGATACGATAGAATTTTATTTATCCCAGGAAGGAAAATGATCAGCCAACAGTCATAAAACACAAAATACATGAAACATGAAATTAGAGTGAGGAGTGGAAAGGATTGGCGATGTACAAAGATTGGGGAGGGGAGGCGAGTCAGTCTACCCCACGACAGAAGGGGGAGGAGTTGTACAGTTTGATAGTCACAGGGAAGAAGGATCTCCTGTGGCGTTCTGTCCTGCATCTTGGTGGAACCAGTCTGTTGCTCCTCAGGTTGACCAGTGTGTCATGGACCCACTGTGTGTAACATCAGTGTGCTACCCTCAGGTAAAGAGTGTTCAGGCCCAGCATGTACCAGTAAGCAGGAGGGACAACATCGGAAAGGTAAGAGTATGTTGGTTGATGAGAGAAGTTGCAAGGTTTTTTTCAAAAGGAAAGGCAGCATATATATGGTTTAGGAAGACACAATTAAACAGCATCTTTGAGGTATATACAAAAGGTAGAAAATAACTCTGGTAGACCCCCCCCTTCCCCTCCCTTCCCCCCTTGCACATCCCTACCCCCCACCCCTACCCCCACTCCCCCCCCTTTCCTCCCCCCCATTCCCCTCCTTATTTCCCCTTCCCCCTTTCCCCCTCCCCCCTTTCCCTTCCCCTTTTCCCCTTCCCCCTTCCCCCCTCTCCCTTCCCCTTTCCCCCTTCCCCCCTTCTCCCCCCCCCCCCTTTTCCCCCTCCCCCCTTTTCCCCTTCCCCCCCCCCCCCCCTCTCCCCCCTCCCCCCTTTTCCCCTTCCCCTTTCCCCCCTTCTCCCCCTTCCCCCCCTTTCCCCCTTCCCATTTCCCCCCTCTTCTCCCCCCCTTTTCCCCCTCCTCCATTTCCTTCCCCCTCCCCCTTCCCCCTCCCCCTTCCCCCATTCCCCCCTTTCCTCCATCCCCCTTTATCCCCTACCCCCCCTCCCCCCCTTACCTTTCTCTCCCCCTTTCCCCCCTTCCGCTTTCTCCCCCTTCCCTTGCCCCCTCCCCTTTCCTCCCTCCTTTCTCCCCCTCCCGTTTCAACCCCTTCCCTTCTATCCCCCTTCCCCCATCCCCACTCCTCCCCACTTTCTCCCCCACACTTCCTCCCCCCTTTCCCCCTTCCCCTCTGCCACCCCCTCCCCACATTTCCACGCCCTTTTCCCCCTTTCCCTATCCACATTTCCCCCCTTCCCCTCCTTCCCCTCCCCCCCTTTTACCCCTCCCCCCTTTCCCCCCTCCCCCCTTTGACCCCCCCTTCCCCCTTTCCCCTTCCCCATTCTCCCCCCATTCCCCCCTTTCCAGCCCCCATTTCCCCCCTTTCCCTCCCCCATTCCCCCTTTCCCCTCCCCCCCTGCCCCCTGCCCCCTCTCCCCCCCACATTTACCCCCCTCCCCCCCTTTCCCTCCCCCCTTCCCCCTGTCCCCTCCCCCCCCTGCCCCCTGTCCCCTCCCCCCTCTTCCCCCCCCCATTTACCCCCCTTCCCCCCTTTCCAACCTAACCCCCTCTTCCCCCCTTCCCCCCCCTCCACCGCTGCTCAGGACAAGAGGATTTTTCCCATCGTTGAAAACTAAAAGTTATTAATGTTTTTAAAAATGTTGAGATTCTCTCTGCTGTCCCTGCTGGTGGGAGGGGGGAACCGGGAATTGTTGTGCCTTAGTCAGTCTCTGCAAGATGGGGGAAGTGAAAGGGTCATGTCTCTCAGTCTGAGCTGTGAGTAACACTGAACACTTGTGTACTAAACTGTGTGTGGTCTTATTGACCTTGAGTGCCCATAATGTGGTGTGAAAATGAAAATGTGGGTGGGTTGACGTAAAAGCACTGCAAATGGTTGGTGGGGGTTGAGTTGAAGTAAAAACACTGCAAATGGTTGCTGAGGGTTTGGGTTGAAATAAAAGCACTGCAAATGGTTGGTGGTCTAAACTTGACAACTTCCTGTTTGCACTGTATATTGATTTTTAGATAAAACACTACCACCTACGGCTGTGATCTTTAGCCATCTTACTCAGTCCCCCTCCGCTCATCAGGTGCAGAGGATTCTTCCCATCAATGAAAAATAAATGTGTTATTATGTTGAGAATCTCTCTCCTGTCAATTACGCCATGAAGGCCACACCTTTTCCGGTGGGAGGGGGGAGGGATTATATAACCCGGAAGTGTGGGTGTGGCTCGGTCTCTGCATGATGTAGGAGAGGTCACGACTCTGTCTCAGCTGTGAATCAACTGGTCACACTGAATGTCTACTGAACTGTGAGTGTGGTGTTTTGTGTGGTTTATGGTGGTTTCACCTGCTTATGAAAATACATTTGAATGTGGTGGCCTTGCACCCTGCATGAAATGGTATGAAACTGCATTTGAATGTGGTGGCTTTGCACCCTGCTTGAAATGGTATGAAACTGCACTTGATTTTTGGTGGCCTGGCACCCTGCTTGAAGTGGTATGAAACTGCACTTGAATTTGGTGGCCTTGCACCCTGCTTGAAATGGTCGGAAGCTGCACTTGAACTTGGTGGCCTTGAACCCTGCTCGAAGTGGTAGGAAATTGCAAATGAATTTGGTGGCCTAGCACCCTGCTTGAAGTGGTACAAAACTGCACTTGAATTTGGTGGCCTTGCACCCTGCTTGAAATGGAATTTCAAGGAATAGCCGTGAGTCAACTGCCAGCCCACCAGCCGTGAGTGAGCTGCCAGCACATCAGGCTTGAGGGACTGAGCAGCCACCCTAAGAATCCATTTGGCCCACAATGTCCATATTAGCCCTCTGGAGACCAGTCCCTTCAGCCCACAACACCCATACCAGCGCTCCCGAAAGCCCCCCCCACTAGCCACCAATATTGGAATTGGTGGAGAGGTGGAATATTGCGTTGGGGGACCAGCCCTCCCGTGTGAACATGGGACCCAACGGGTCTCACTTAGTCTAGTTTACTAATAAAAATACATAGTAAATGCTTGAAAAATAGGTCAGGCAGCACCTCTGGAATCTAGCTTAATGTTCATGTCTGAGACTAATCATTAGAATTGGAAAAGAGATTAATGGTAGTAACACCACTTCCCCTTACCAGGGTCACCTAGGACAGGCGGCTCAGCCGAACTTCTGGTGGATGTAGGGCATGGTCTCTGTGCCCCCCCAGGGCACCGACGACACCAGATCGATGGAGCCACCGCTCTGCCGCTTGGACTGACACAGCTTGGCCGCACGTTCTTCCAGCTGCAGGGGGTCTGCGAAATCCTCACCGACGAGAAGCAGGAGGATGTCATCCGGCATCTGCTCCAAGAAGGCGTGTTCGAAGAGAAGAGAAGGAAGATATATCATCCATAACGGTGAGCATCTCACTCATGATCGACGAGGCCGCCCATGTGCATGACTCGCACAGTGTGTTCCCGGCGGCTGAGCCCAAAGTTCCGCAGGAGCAGCACTTTGAGGCCCTCGTATTTGTTCTCATCCAGCGGCGCGTGTAGATAATGGACCAGGCGACCAATTGTCTCCTGCTCCAACGCGCCGACTAAATAATAAATAGTACCGGGTATCATCAGCTCTTTAGCCACAAATATTGTAAACAGCTGGGGTCCCAGCACTGAGCCTTGCGGTACCCCACCACTCACAGCCTGCCATTCTGAAAAGGACCCGTTTACTCCTACTCTTTGCTTCCTGTCTGCCAGCCAGTTCTCTATCCACATCAATACTGAACCCCCAATACCGTGTGCTTTAAGTTTGTATACTAATCTCTTATGTGGGACCTTGTCGAAAGCCTTCTGAAAGTCCAGATATAACACATCCACTGGTTCTCCCTTATCCACTCTACTAGTTACATCCTCGAAAAATTCTATAAGATTCGTCAGACATGATTTACCTTTCGGGTGGCGCCACAATAGCATTCTTTACTTTCGATATCTGTAAAGGCTTAGTTATTAAGTTCATTCAAAAGATAGATATTTATATCTCTGGAAATGAAAGATATAAATGGTTGAAGGGTTAGTGCAGGAAAATGATGCTGAGGTAGGAGGATCATTAATGAATTATAGTGAGAAATTGGTTACGCCAAGACTTTATTCCTCAGAACGCAGGAGGCTGTTGTGATCGTATAGAGGTGTATCAAGAAAGTTAGATTTAGCTCTGAGGGCTAAAGGAATCAAGGGATTATGGGGAGAAAGCAGGAACGGGGTACTGATTTTAGATGATCAGCCGTGATCATATTGAATGGCATGAAGTGGAGATGGTTGAAAACGTCAAATTCCAAAGAGTCAATATCACCAACAACTTCTCCTGGATCACCCATATTGAAGCAAAGACCAAGACAGCACACCAATGCCTCTCCTTCCTTAGAAGGCTTAGGACGTTTGGCATGACCCCAACAATATCCCCAACCTTTTCAGATTCACCATAGCCACATTATATTGGGATGCATCACAGCATGGTTTGGGAACAGCTCCATCCAAGACCGCAAGAAACTGCAACGAATTGTAGACGCAGCCCAGACCATCACACAAGCCAACCTCCCTTCCATTGACTCTATTGATACCTTACGCTGCCTCGGCAAGGCCAACAGCATAATCAAGGACAAGTCGCACCTTGGCCACTCCCTCTTCTCCCCTCTCCCATCGGGCAAAAGACGTAGAATTGGGAAAACGCACAACTGTACATTCAGGGGCAATTTCTTCCCTGCTATTATCAGGCATCCAAATCATCCTACCGCAACTAGAGAACAGTCCTGAACTAGTATCCGCCTCATCAGGACACTCGGACCATCTTTGATCGGACTTTACTGGCTTTACCTTGTACCAAACATTATTACCTGATCATGTATCTGCGAATCGTAATCATGTACAGGTATTGTCTTTATGCTGACTGGTTAGCAGCTGACTGTTGAATCTGTGGAATTCTCTGCCTCAGAAGACAGTGGAGGCCAATTCTCTGGATAATTTCAAGAGAGAGTTAGATAGAGCTCTTACAGATAGCGGAGTCAAGGGATATGTGGAGAAGGCAGAAACGGGTTACTGAATGTGGATGATCATCCTACTCCTGCACCTATTGTCTATTGTCTATAGCAACAAAAGTTTTTCACTGTACACATGACAATAAAATGAACTGAACTGGAGTGACACCGGCATCTATCCATCTCATTTCTGCATGATTTCCGACACGTTGGGAGTGAAATCTGGCAAAATGTCAGTGAAAGCCAAATTCCGCAGAGCAGAAGCGAGGATGCCATCTCCAGTATGATTCAAAGCTGCTTCACTGGCTGTAACATGGGAAATAATGAGCCCCAACCACTGCAAATCAGCATGTCTGAAGAAGGTCATGTCCCAAAACATCAGTCTGACGAAGGGTCCCGACCCGAAACGTCACCTATCCTTTTTCACCACAGATGTTGTCTGACCTGCGTTACTCCAGAACTTTGTTTCTAACTGCAAATTAGGCAATATTTTTCCCCCAACCCCCCTCCCCCCCCAGTGTGTATCCATTCCTCCCATTGTCTCACTCCTCTTTCCCACCCACTCCTGTCCCCTTCCCCTGATATCTCACCCGCTGCTTTTGCTCCTTTTCAAACACCCTTTTATCTCCTGGGTAGACAAAAATGCTGGAGAAACTCAGCGGATGAGGCAGCATCTATGGAACGAAGGAAATAGGCAACATTTCGGGTCGAAACTTTGCCTATTTCCTTCGCTCCATAGATGCTGCCTCACCCGCTGAGTTTCTCCAGCATTTTTGTTTACCTTCAATACCTTCAGCATCTGCAGTTCCTTCTTAAACCTTTTATCTCCTTCTCACCTCTAGCCTTTGTCACCTACTACAGCCGTTTTGCCAGTTCCAAACCTCCCTCATCTTGGTTTTAGTTTTTGTTTAGTTTAGAGATGCAGCACGAAAACAGGCCCTTCGGCCCACCGAGTCCGCACCGACCAGCGATCCCCGCACGCTGGCACTATCCTACACACTAGGGACAATGTACAATTATACCAAGCCAATTAACCTACAAACCTGGATGTCTTTTGGAGTGTGGGTGGAAATCAGAGCTCCTGGTAAAAACTCACCCAGGTCACGGTGAAAACGTACAAACTCTGTGCAGACAGCACCTGGGGTCAGGATTGAACCGAGGTCTCTGGCGCTGTGAGACTGCAACTCAAACACTGCACCACTGTGCTACCCCATCTGACTCCTATCATTCGCTGTCCTGCCCCCACCTCTCTTTTCCAGCTTTCTTCCCCCTACTATAATGACTGAAGAATGATCCCAAAACGTTGCCTATCCTTTCCTTCCACTGAGGCTGCCTGACAATCTGAGTTACTCCAGCCATTTGTGCTTTGCTCGAGATTCCAACATCAAGAACCAGAGATTTAAGGTGAAGGGGGAAAGCTTTAATAGGAATCTGAGGGGTAACTTTTCCACACAAAGGGTGGTGGATGTATGGAACGAGCTGCCAGAGGAGGTAGTTGTGGCTGGGACTATCCCATCATTTAAGAAAAATTTAGACAGGTGTATGGATAAGACAGGCTTAGAGGGATATGGGCCAAACGTAGGCAGGTGTGACTAGTGTAGATGGGCATGTTGGTCAGTGTGGGCAAGTTGGGCTGAACGGCCTGTTCCACACTGTGAAGGGCCTGTCCCACGAGCATGCGACTCCATGCGGCAAGCGCGACCTAAAGGGCCGGTCCCACCAGCATGTGCCTGCATGCGGCAAGCGCGACCTAACCAGAAGCGGGAGCCGCACGGAGGTTGAGTGAGTGACACAGCGTCGAGGCATCTGCGGGCCGGCAGGCTGTTGCCGCGAGGAATTTTTGAACACGGTCAGTATTTCGGAACCCCGCGCGATGTCGGGACCAGCTCCGCACAACTCCATACGGCTCCGGCAATCGAAGTGGGACCGGCCCTGTGAGGCCGTATGGCTCGCGACCACGTTAGGTCGCGCTTGCCGCATGGACTCGCACGATCGTGGGACCGGCCCTTAATACTCTATGACTGAGACGACAAAGCCTATTCTACCATGTACACTGGCTTGGTCCTTGACCAGTGCAGAATATTAGTCTTGAGACCTCACTCCAAGCTGGATGTCCAATTAGTCCTGCTCCCTTATCGACAGTGCCTTCCCACAGATAATGGTCACTGCCAGAGATGGGGGAGGTCAGTCAGCCCTTGTGGAGAGGTCAGACGAGTTAACTACCTGGGTGAGGACCTTTCACGGAAACCTGATAGTGAGAGAAGAGATCGCTAATGACCTGTGGTTTAATGACTCCTCCCGGGAGTTAATGATCGATTTTATGGCAACAACAATCTATCGACATTGATACTGAGCTGGGCAGAGCTACCGTGGAGGATGTGAGGAAGGTAACAGTTACCACCGCTCAGGGATCTTTACTGCTTTGGCATTCGGAGAGAATAATAAGCATGCGGTTATTATAAAGGTGCTACTTGTGTTGATGGGTGTTTATTTGGATACTAATATTAAATACAGCTGACCAAGTTGTCAGCCCAGACCATCACACAAACCAACCTCCCTTCCATTGACTCCATTTACACGCTGCCTCGGCAAGGCCAGCAACATAATCAAGGACGAGTCGCACCTCGGCCACTCCCTCTTATCCCCTCTCCCATCGGGTGAAAGGTATAGGTGTGAAAATGCACACTTTCAGATTCAGGGACAATTTACTCCCAGCTGTTATCAGGCAACTGAACCATCCTACCACAACTAGAGAGCAGTGCTGAACTACTATCTACCTCATTGGTGACCCTCCCATCGAGCGAAAGGTGTAGAAATGTGAAAACACACACCTTCAGGGAACAAGTTCACAAGTTCACATTATAGGGGTAGAATTAGATAATTCGGCCCATCGAGTCTACTCTGCCATTCAATCGTGGCTGATCTCTGTTTCCAAATCCCATTTTCCTGCCTTCTCCCTATAATCCTTGACGCCCGTTCTAATCAAGAATTTGTCTATCTCTGCCTTAAAAATATCCACTGACAGTTTCTTCCCAGCCGCTATCAGGCAACGGAACCATCCCACTGTAACCAGAGAGCAGTGCTGAACTTCTATCTATCTTATCGGCGACCCTCGGACTATCTTTGATCAGACTTTGCTGGCTTTACCTTGCACTAAACATTATTCCCTTATCATGTATCTGCACACTGCGAATGGCTAGATTATAATCATGTACTGTCTTTCCACTCTGGTTAGCAGAGAACTAAAGCTCTTCACTGTACCTCGGTACACGTGACAATATACTAAACTGAACTGAACAAGTTGTAGCCTAATTCCTATTTAAAGTGAATGTATGATGGTGTCAGTAGACAGCATTGACTGCAGGCTTACTATACATGAGTAGATGGGTGTCAGGAGAGGAGAAGGAGAAGTTTCTCCAAGTACTGTGCTGAGGAAAGACTGGAAAAACAGAGGAAAAACAGAGGAGATTTACTAGAATGTTGCCTGGGTTTCAGCAACTAAGTTACAGAGAAAGGTTGAACAAGTTAGGGCTTTATTCTTTGGAGCGCAGAAGGTTAAGGGGGGACTTGATAGAGGTTTTTTAAATGATGAGAGGGATAGACAGAGTTGACGTGGAAAAGCTTTTCCCACTGAGAGTAGGGAAGTTTCAAACAAGGGGACATGACTTGAGAATTAAGGGACTGAAGTTTAGGGGTAACATGAGGGGGAACTTCTTTACTCAGAGAGTGGTAGCTGTGTGGAATGAGCTTCCAGTGAAGGTGGTGGAGGCAGGTTCGTTTTTATCATTTAAAAATAAATTGGATAGTTATATGGATGGGAAAGGAATGGAGGGTTATGGTCTGAGCGCAGGTATATGGGACTAGGGGAGTTTATGTGTTCGGCACGGACTAGAAGGGTCGAGATGGCCTGTTTCCGTGCTGTAATTGTTATATGTTATATGGTTATATGATGTACAAGTGAGAGAATGATGGAGTGTGTCTGACGGATAAATGAGGTGCAGGTGGGAGAGGGGATGGTGTGAAAGCAACACCTCACACTTGCTCGAATTAAACACCATCTGCCGTTTCTCTGCCCATTTCCGCAGCTGTCCCATTGTATACCTTGACAGTCTTCCTCGACAGTCCACAGCCCAGATCCCTGCGAAAACTCCAGTCAACACACATTAGTGTCAACACACTAAATTAGTGGGTAATTAGTGGAAGCTGCAGGGGGACGAAGAACGAGGAGGGACATGGAGTTTGGCCAAACCAATGATTCCTTAATACTATTCTAATGACTCCCTACTAACCAACTAAGCACGCGATCCCCACCTTAAATACTCTCCAGGGAAGCCTGTGACCAGCCCGTGACCTCCACCACCAAAGCCACCAATAAAAGGGGAATTAGGGGAGGGCACTAGTAAATGTGTAATTAGGGGAGGGCACCAGTAAATGGGGAATTAGAGGAGGGCACCAGTAAATGCAGAATATGGGGAGGGCACCAGTAAATGCAGATTTGGGGAGGGCACCAGTAAATGGGGAATTAGAGGAGGGAGTGTCAGTGCGAGAGAAAGTATGTCACTGGGAGAGAGGTGGTTCTGGTTGATTACTGCGCAAACACGCGCACGTCGGAGTGAGTAGAGTAGTGATTAAATTTTGAAATGGGCCTTTTTAAACAACATTGGGAGCAGCACGTGTGTTGGGTGGTAAAATATTCCGTTCCATTATCGTCCTTGGGTAAAGGGAATATTGGGAGCAAAGTTTATTGAAATTTAGCGAGTTGATGATGTGGGGACCGTTATTTTGTCTTGTTTCCTCGCAGTTGATGCTCTGGGATGACAGGACATTTAGTGAGATTTACACACTTAGTGGAGTGTGTTAGTGAGAGAGAATGTGTCAGTGAGAGAGAGAGACCCTCCACAGCCTTCTATGGCAAAAAATCCCACAGATTCACCACCCTCTGACTAAAGAAATTCCTTCCCATCTCTTTCCTAAAAGAACGTCCTTTAATTCTGAGGCTATGACCTCTAGTCCTCGATTCTCTCACTAGTGGAAACATCTGCTCCACATCCACTATCCAAGCCTTTCATTATTCTGAACGTTTCAATGAGGTCCCCCCTCATTCTTCTAAACTCCAGCGAGTACAGGCCCAGTGCTGACAAACGCTCATCAGATAAAGTATCAGTTCCAAGTATCCCTTAAATTCCAGAGAGTTGGGTCAAGGCACTCAATACCTGGTTATATTCACAGCAGAAGATGGCATTGTGCAAGGCTAGAAGTTCATGAGGGCATGAATGAGGATGAAGTTTAGGACGGAGCAAGGCGAGTAATGAGGATGTGAATTTTGAACCCCGATATTCTTTGCCTTCAACAGCGTGTCAACTACCAGCCATGTCCATCCAGGCAGGCTGCAATATTGCTAAGTCTCGGACCATTTTGCTGGCATGACAGTCTAGAAAATGACAAGCTAGCGCTCGAATTAAAACAGTGGACAAGAGAATAACATCCTGACTCACTGTCCAATCTGCTAAAAATAATAATAATAATTCCTCGGTTAAGTCTTGGGAAAAGAAACAGGCCTGCTTTCCGAGATGTCTCAGTAAAAAAAAAACATGTAACTGGAAGATAAATGAAGTCACTATTAATCTTTTTTTAAAGGCATCTTCATAAATTTGTATCGGGGAATAATTTAAAAAGAATAGGATTTTAAATTGGTTGGCTCGTAGTTTGAATAATTAATTTAAATTGCTCTGGAGATAAGAGTTATAATAAAGTTAGCCCTTTGATTGCACGTCAAGATAGATTGCTTGTCTGAAATCAGACGTGAGTGTCAGCTATAATTTAAAATATGGATCGCTTGCTCTTGTGTCAACGTTTATGGGCAAAGTTTCCCAGGGTCATTAATAATTGTCACGGAGAAAGATAGGTAGGTTTTATTGTCCTGGGAGCTGGTTCGCTGTATAATAAATAGGTTTATTGAGTGACAGTGGTTTCAATGGAGTTCAGAGACAGTGCATTGACCTTTCTACCACTTAAATCCTGGTGGGGATATTTCGCTGAGTCAGCTTTCCCACTGCTGGTCGATGGTACTTTCGTATTCATTGCACTTTTTCTCATGCAGTGTGTGTGTCAAGGTGAGCTGGACTCCACACAATGCCGATCGCCCTATTAATTTGCCCTGCCTTGTTACTAATCCACTCTCTCCAAACAAATGCAAGGCTTTATAGCCATACTCCGGGCTCTGGAGACTTACTAGGAGGAGCAGAATTTATTATTTGTCCCGAGTTGCCCTTGAAAAACTCTCCGGAATTAGTTTAGTTTGTTTGGTTTAGTTTGGTGATACAGCTCGGAAACTGGCCCTTTGGCCAACCGAGTCCGCACCGACCAGCGATCCCCGCATATTAACACTGCCCCCCTACACACAGGACAATTTTATATTTATACCTGCAAACCTGTACGTCTTTGGCGTGTGGAAGGAAGCCAAAGATTTCAGAGAAAACCCATGCAGGTCACGGGGAGAAACGCACAAACTCCTTACAGAAAGCACCCGTAGTCGGGATCAAGCCTGGATCTTTGGCGCTGAAAGCGCTGTAAGGCAGCAACCGTGCTGTCCTTCTGGTGAAAGTACTCACTGTGTGGGTTGGATCGAGATTTCTAACACTCAATGTCGACGAAGAACCAGCAAATTTACTGATCGATTGAAAAGGACATACCTGTAGAATGGAGATGAGGAGGAATTTATTTAGCCAGAGGGTAGTGAATCTGTGCAATTTATTGCCACAGACGGGTGCGGAGGCCAAGTCATAGGGTGTTTTTAAAACGGAGATTGACAGGCTCTTGATTAGTAAGAGTTTCAAAGGTTACGGGGAGAAGACAGGAGAGGGAAAAATAGATCAGCCGTAATTGAATGGCAGAGAAGACTCGATGGGTCAAATGGCCTAATTCTGCTCTTATGTCTTAGTCATAGTCATAGATTGATCCAGTGTGGAAACAGGCCCTTCGACCCAACTTGCCCACACCGGCCAACATTTCCCAGCTACACTAGTCCCACCATCACCATGCCGTTTGGTCCATATCCCTCTAAACTTGTCCGATTCCTTGTATACCATGCCTTATTGAGTTTCAGTTTGTGTTTAGTTTATTGTAACGTGTAGCGAGGTACAGTGAAAAGCCATTGTCGCGTGCTAGCCAGTCAGGGGAACGTCAATGCATGCTGGTGCACGGGGATCGCTGTATCTCTAAATTAAACTAAACTGAGGCACAAGGAATATGCCGAGAGGAAGCTGCGTCTGTGAGAATAGCTGGCACGGTAGACAATGGTGAATTGCAAGCCAATCCATCGAGGGATGAGATTAAGAGCTCACAAAGTGAAGTGCATGGTAGGAATCCGGAGAGGACAGCTGGTATGGAGAAGACTGGCACTTACACTGAGTCGCAGCAGATTTCTGGGGAAGTTGATGGTGCATAGGAACTGCCTGCACTGCTATTTAAAACAAAAAAGATAGACACAAAATGCTGGAGTAACTCAGCGGGACAAGCAGTATCTCTGGAGAAAAGGAATGGGTGACGTTTCGGTTCGAGACCCTTCTCTTACACAGAGGACTGAAGAAGGGTCTCGACCCAAAATGTCACCTATTCCTTTCCCCCAGAGATGCCGCCTGCCCCGCGTTACTCTAGCATTTTGGGTCCATCTTCGGTTTAAACCAGCATCTGCAGTCGCTTCCTACACACGTTGTCTGCTATTTATAAGCTTGCACCTGTTTGGATTTTGTAAGCACTGCTTGCAGTGAACACGGAAACTCAAAAGACAGAAGGACAATCTGCTGAAATTCAACACCTGCGGCATCTATGATGAATCAGCATCCGCTGCTTCCAATCTGGTTAACTAGATGTCTACATAAGCCAAAACCATCCTTACCCTCAACGGAGCTGACTGCTGAATAACAAGACTGGTTTTAATGTGATGATGAAACCTATTGAGGTGTTTCACATTCTGAAAGATGCATTTAAATCCAAATCTAAATTGCAGTTTACAGCTTAGAGTTTAGTTAATTGTCGGAAAGAACTGCAGATGCCGGTTTAAATCGAAGGTAAACACGAAATGCTGGAGTAACTCAGCGGGACAGGCAGTATCACTGGAGAGAAAAATGGGTGATGTTTCGGATTGAGACGTCACCCATTCCTTCTCTCCAGAGATGCTGCCTATCCCGCTGAGTTACTCCAGCATTTTATGTCAACCTTTAGTTTATAGTCACGTGTACTGAGATACAGTGAAAAGCTTTTGTTATATGCAAGCCAGTCAGCTGAAAGACAACACATGATTACAATTGAGCCATTTACAGTGCATCGATACATGATAAAGGAAGAGCATGTTTATCAGAAGGTGTGCAAAGCTGGTCAAGATGACTTCCCACCCACTTCCCGAGGATGTTCAGAAAAACACAATAACCGCGAACCAGGTCAGTAGTGGCCACTCATCCCTGTACTCTTGACCATTGAAAAGGTCGACAATTCCTTTCCCTCCACAGATGCTGCTCAGTCAACTGAGCCCTATCAGGAGTTAGAAACATAGAAAAATAGGTGCAGTAGGCCATTCAATATGATCATGGCTGATCATCTAAAATCAGTACCCCGTTCCTGCTTTCTCCCCATATCCCTCGATCCCTTTAGATTAGATTAGATTAGATTAGATTATACCTTTAATAATCCTTTTCAGGAAATTACAGTGCCACGACAGCTTCAAGACAAACATAACACCACACATTTCCTTAAATTGCTTCCATACTTAACAAGTTAAAATACGTTAAAATACAAGTTAAAATACAATTAATTTTAAAAAAGTGCAATTATTTATGCGCATTATAAAGTCTTATAGCAGCTGGTAAACAGGACTTCCTGTATCTCTCCGTTTTGCACATTGGTGCAATCAGCCTCTGACTGAAGATGCTGCTCTTGATCACCTTCAGGGCATGGAGTGGGTGAGTGGGGTTTGTCATTATAGAACCTAGTTTATTTAGAGTTCTGGCCTCTGCCACCTGCTGGACCGTTCGTTGCTCAGCCCCGACCACTGAGCCGGCCTTCCTGATTAGTTTGTCCAGTCTGTTTTTATCCGCTATACGGGCGCCATCTCCCCAACAGGCCACAGCAAAAAACAGAGCACTGGCCACCACTGAATGGTAGACACTGCACAGTAGGGGTTGGCAGATATTAAATGACCTCAGCCTCCTTAAAAAATTAGCCCTAAGAGTTTGTCTTTTTTCTCCAGATCCGAGTATCTGCAATCTCCTGTGTCTCCCAGAAGCGAGTGAAAGGGACTCCTTTCACTTTAATAGACTCATAGTGTCGTACAGCATAGAAACAGGTCCAAGGGAGGACCAGTCTGAAGAAGGGTTAGAAACATTGGGGACTACATTGAACACTTTGTGACTTTGTCGACGCCCTATACATGGTGATTCTCTGCATACCTTGTGTACAGTATGCAAACAAAGAATTTCACTGTGACATTCACATGTAACGTCCTTACATATCTCAAAGGTAGTATCTGGCTTGGCTAGCTTAGTTCCATATAATCTTCAAAGTTCAAAAGAAAATGAGAATTTGGCTGATTGAAACCTAACTTTAAAAACTAAAATAAACAGTAAGCAGTTTGATTATTAATGATAAACTATCACCATTTCTCATCTACTGCATCCGCTGCTCTAGATGTCAGCTGATTTACATCGGTGAGACCAAGCGTAGGTTGGGCGATCGTTTCGCCGAACGCCTCCGCTCAGTCCGCAATAACCTACCTGAACTCCCGGTGGCTCAGCACTTCAACTCCCCCTCCCATTCCCAATCCGACCTCTCTGTCCTGGGTCTCCTCCATTGCCAGAGTGAGCAACAGCGGAAATTGGAGGAACAGCACCTCATATTCCGTCTGGGGACCTTGCGTCCTTATGGCATTAACATTGAATTCTCCCAATTTGGCTAGCCCTTGCTGTCTCCTCCCCTTCCTTAACCCTCTAGCTGTCTCCTCCCACCCTCCCATCTGCCCGCCCTCGGGCTCCTACTCCTCCTCCCCTTTTCCTTCTTTCTTTCCCCCCCCCCCCACCCCCCATCAGTCTGAAGAAGGGTTTCGGCCCGAAACGTCGCCTATTTCCTTCGCTACATAGATGCTGCTGCACCCGCTGAGTTTCCCCAGCAATTTTGTGTACCTACCATTTCACTCATTCAGGCCATTCGACCCAACCCTTGTACTTCATGCCGACCATGCCGACCAAGATGCCACATATCAGACTGAAGAAGGGTCTTGACCTGAAACGTCACCCATTCCTTCTCTCCAGAGATGCAGTTTGTCCCGCTGAGTCACTCCAGCATTTTGTATCTATCTTCTACCACATATGGTCTCATTTATCCATTCCTATTTGAAGTAGATATGCTTGACCTCCTAACTTGCAATGACATTTTAAAATAACTGCAGTATCTATGGCTGTGCCTCAACTCAATTCAGTTATATTCACATTTGATAGATTCTGCCTGCGTTCAAATAAACCAGAAATATCCAAACTTGTCCATTAATAATGGTGTTTGTTCAGTTTAGATTAGAGGTAAAGTAGGGAAACATGACCTTCAGCCCACTGAGCCGTTCACACAAGCACTAAGCGATCCCATTTTTCATTCACTCCTTACACACTAGGGGTAATTTACAGAGGGCAATTAAACCTGCAAACCAGCACATCTTCGGAATGTGGGAGTAAACCAAAGCACCTAGAGGAAACCCATGCGGTCACAGGGAGAACGTGCAAACTCCTCACAGAGAGCAGCCAAGGTCAGGATTGAATTCTGGTCTGTGGCACTGTGAGGCAGCAACTCTACCAGCAGTGCCACCGTGCCGCCCATGAATTCTCTATTTAGAGTCATACAGGTGGGAACAGGCCCTACAGCCCGATTTTCCCACGCCGACCCACATGCCCCATCTACACTACTTCCAGTGTTTGGCCCACATCCCTCTAAGCCTGTCCTATCATGTACCTGTCTAATTGCTTCTTAAATGTCCTGATAATCCCTGCCTCAACCACCTCCTCTGGCAGCTCGTTCCATACACCCACCACCCTTTGGTTTCTCACTGTGAAAATCGCTAGACAATAGTCTTGCACAGCAGAAGCACATTTATATATTTGTACCATGTCTATGTATAACATGTCTTTTACAGTTAATTCAAAGACGTATGTGGCTTACCTTAACTGGGTTCTCCGTGGTTACAACAGGACACAACGACACTTTACCTAGAATAAAACAAAAATAAAAGATGTGTAACACAGCAAAGAGTAGCCAGAAGCCAGAGGATTGGGAAACTTTCATAGGACAACAGAAGGAAACAAAACGGGCAATACGGGCTGAAAAGATGAAGTACGAGGGGAAGCTGGCCAGGAATATAAAGAAGGACAGTAAAAGCTTCTTTAGATATGTTAAGGGAAAAAGAGTAGCAAAGTCAAATGTGGGTCCCTTGAAGGCAGACACGGGTAAAATTATTATGGGCAACAAGGAAATGGCAGAAGAGTTGAATAGGTACTTCGGATCTGTCTTCACTAAAGAAGACACAAAAAATCTCCCAGATGTACTGGAGGACAGAGGATCTAAGGGGGTAGAGGAACTGAAATAAATTTTCATTAGGCAAGAAATAGTATTGGGTAGGCTAATGGGACTGAAGGATGATAAATCCCCTGGGCCGGATGGTCTGCATCCCAGGGTCCTCAGGGAGGTGGCTCTGGAAATAGTGGACGCATTGGTGATCATTTTTCAATGTTCAATAGATTCAGGGTGAGTCCCTGTGGATTGGAGGATAGCTAATGTTATCCCACTTTTCAAGAAAGGAGCGAGAGAAAAAACGGGGAATTACAGACCAGTTAGTCTGACTTCGGTGGTGGGATAGATGCTGGAGTCAATTATTAAAGAGGTAATAATGGGGCATTTGGATAGCAGTAAAAGGATTAGTCCAAGTCAACATGGATTTATGAAAGGGAAATCATACGTGACTAAACTTCAGGAGTTTTCTTAGGATGTGACAAGTAAAATGGATGAAAGGGGTGCCAGTGGATGTAGTGTATCTAGACTTTCAGAAAGCCTTTGATAACGTCCAGCACGGGAGACTGGTGACTAAAATTAGAGCACATGGTATTGGGGGTAGGGTGTTGGATAAAAAATTGATTGGCAGACAGGAAGCAAAGAGTAGGAGTGAACGGGTCCTTTTCAGAATGGCAGGCATGGCGAGTGGAGTGCCGCTAGGCTCGGTGTTGGGGCCGCAACTGTTTACCATGTATATTAATTATTTGGAAGAGGGAATTAGGAGCAACACTAGCAAGTTTGCGGATGACACAAAGCTGGGTGGCAGTGTGAACTGTGAAGAGGATGTTAGGAAGTTGCAGGGTGACCTGGACAGGTTGAGTGAGTGGGCAGATGCGTGGCAGATGCAGTACAATATAGATCAATGTGAGGTTATCCACTTTGGCGGCAAAAACAAGGGGGCAGATTATTATCTCAATGGGGTTAGGTTAGGTAAGGGGGAGGTGCAGCGAGACCTGGGTGTCCTTGTACACCGGTCACTGAAAGTTGGCGTGCAGGTACAGCAGGCAGTGAAGAAAGTGAATGGAATATTGGCCTTGATAACAAAAGGATTTCAGTATAGGAGTAAAGAGGCTCTTCTGCAGTTGTATAGGGCTCTGGTGAGACCACATCTGGAGTATTGTGTACAGTTTTTGTCTCCTAATTTGAAGAAGGACATCCTTGTGATTGAGGCAGTGCAGCGTAGGTTCACGAGATTGATCCCTGGGATGGCGGGACTGTCATGAGGAAAGATTGAAAAGACTAGGCTTGTATTCATTAGAGTTTAGAAGGATGAGGGGGTATCTTTTAGAAACATATAAAATTATAAAAGGACTGGACAAGCTAGATGCAGGAAAAATGTTCCCAGTGTTGTGCGAGTCCAGAACCAGCGGCCACAGTCTTAGAATAAAGGGGAGGCCATTTAAGATTGAGGTGAGAAAAAACGTTTTCACCCAGAGAGTTGTGAATGTGTGGAATTCCCAACCATAGAAGGCAGTGGAGGCCAAATCACTGGATGGATTTAAGAGAGAGTTATATAGAGCTCTAGGGGCAAGTGGAATCAAGGGATATGGGGAGAAGGCAGGCACGGGTTATTGTTTGGGGACGATCAGTCATGATCACAATGAATGGCGGTGCTGGCTCGAAGGGCCAAATGGCCTCCTCCTGCACCTATTTTCTATGTTTCTATGTTTATGCAGACTCATTCAAAAAAGGCACTGGTAACATTCAAATGATAAGAAATGCTTTCAGCTCTGTCACATCCAAGTCAGCAAGTCACATCCAAAAGTTCATTGGAAAGTTTAATAATATATTTATTTTTCCTTGTAAATGGCTGATAAAAGGGGAAAAGGCCAAATGCCTCAATAAAATGATTACCATCCTTACATATCTCAGAGGTAGTATCAGGCTTGGCTAGCTCAGTTCTATATAATCTTCGAAGTTCAAAAGAAAATGAGAATTTGGTTGATTGAAACCTAACTTTTAAAAGTAAAATAAACACATATACTTTGTAAGCAGTTTAATTATTTCAAAATGAAATCTGAGCGACATCGATTTTACATGTGGAAGATATTATAAACTCTTTGAAAGCAGTCTCTTATCAAATTGTCCATAGGACGAGCAGAAATCTGCAGCATCTTTCTGCAGACGAGGTGAACTTATTAATATATAGATATTTGTAACTGGTCAAATATGATTTAGCTTCAAATGCATCATATCCAACTTTCATTATCAGGAATGTTGCTTCCAACTAACTTCAATGAAACTGCACGATTTGATTAAACCAGTGTTCAAACGGAATGGAATTCAATAGATTTGCACGCACTGATTCTCCTGTCAAAGCTGACAGGGAATTAGCTTCAATAAACTTCAAATAATTATATATAGTAAGGAAACTTTTTTTTACGGTTCTTTTCCCCAAATAAGCTTGGATGCCTGATAACAGCTTCCAGCGGGAGATCTTTTCACTCTTGGGAAGATGAGGAGGAATTTCCTCCGCCAGAAGGTAATGAGTGTGGAGAACAAGTCATTGGGTATTTTTAAAGTGAAGCTTGATAGATTCCTGAATAGTAAGGGGGGGGGGGGGGGGTCAAACGTTACAGACATAATGGTGAAGCGGTAGAGTTGCCACCTTTCAGCTGCAGAGACCCAGATTGAAAATGATGCCAAGACCATCTCTTACCCACCTTCACATAATCCATGTCACAAGTTCACAAGTTATCGGAATAGAATTAGGCCATGTGGCCTATCGAGTTTACTCCGCCATTCAATCATGGCTGATCTCTGCCTCCTAATCCCATTTTCCTGCCTTCTCCCCATAACCATTGACAGCCGTTCTAATCAAGAATATGTCTATCTCTGCCTTTACAATTATCCACTGACTTGGCCTCCACAGCCCTCTGTGGCAATGTCCTTCCATTCCATATACTGTAGGTGCAGCTAAATAGATTCAGAAATAAAACAGAAAATACTGCAATTTGTCAGCAGATCACTAAATGAAGCGTTAGCATTCCAGATCAATAATGTTTCGTTGCAGCAGTTGAGTTAGGGACCATTTTTGTCACTGATGCTGCCTGACCTACCATTTCCAACATTTTTTGATTTATTTCTGATTTATGGGATGGGAAGTGGTATGGAGAAATACAGAACATGGAAACCCATTGAGATATACTGACTGTCAAGATACCATTTTCGCTAATCCTGCACTAATCCTGCACTAATCCTGGTCATGCTCCTGACAGTTGTAAGTTATTGGGGCAATTCCTCCAAAATAATGGAAGAACTCAGATAAGGACGGACATTTTAAAACAGACTGACTGGCTGCAAAGGGAAAAAAACCCCAATCCACAAACGAAGAACAAGTTTCGAACCTGTCTGTGGGCCTGGGCATTACACGACCAGGCGAATGGAGTGGGCAGGAAAGGCTGAGACGGAGATAACGAGATTATCTTGGATACACAAAGGAAGGAACCGAGCCTCAGCAGACGGGAATAAACAGCCCAACAGCAAAACATATCACCATCGTGGATGACCCATCCATCGGGACAATGGGAGCCCATCTATGCGATGGGATAACGATCAGGCTGAGGGACCATGACATCAGCAAACCTCTTATCATCGGAAGCCTATTGTTCATGCCAGATCGAAACTGGGAATCATCAAAAGACCCTTTTGTCCAGAGGTTTCAAGGGAGAAACTCAGGAATAAAAAAGCAGGAGTCAAGCCAGAACTCGTGCTCTCTAACTGCTCTGCTGGACGGCTCGTGACCCTGCATCAATCTAGCTGTAAGTACATCAGTGACCTGGTGAAGTTCCCGAAATAGGATAGAGGTTGAGAGAAGAAGGGGAAAGGGGGGTGTACTTGCAAGTAAAATTGTGTAAAGTAAGTTTTACGACGTGCCCGATAGTTTTCCTTCCATAGTCTTGGTTTAAAGCATAAGTTTAGCCACGTATTATGTAGTGTTGGTGAGATTCAATTTCTCATTGTTTAATAAAGCCTGTAAATTTTAGACTTGCTTTGAGTCCATCTTGGTTTCTGTTTTCTCTCATCAGCACACTCTGGTCAAGTCAACCTTTTATCATATCCCACCATAATTCCGAGGTCTAGAACCCAGGGGAATCCCTTTTGTTGTATTATCTCTCTTGGGAACCGCTCGAGTGGAGTGGTGGCCGTTTGACCCTCCGACTAGGGAGAGAATAACTCGGGGAGTGGGGCCAGAAGTGGAGTAAAGGGAAACCAAACCCCTACAGAATGGCGATCATGGCAGGACCTCGGTTGTTTGGGATATGTGATTTGCCAGAGGGGGTGAGAGAACGTAGCAAGATGGAGGAGAGAATCTCCTCTTATCTGTTTAAAAAGATCAATCTCACCAAACAATGGGTGATAGCACTGTTGAGAGCACAGCAGCCTGCAGCAGCTGCAGCTCAATGGACGGAAAGCAAAAGGTATAATAAAGGGCAGGAAAAGGCAGTTTGGCTAGCGTGCCTATCACAGCAGGTAGCCAAGATGTAGAGACAGGTAGATAGACTGGAAGAGCAACTGAGAGAAGCTAGGGCCAGCGCTGAGGAAAGCGTTAGAGAAGGAGAAGGGCTATATGAGGAACTCAGTGGAGCCAGGCAGTGTATCTTGCAGGCGAGGGAGTCCCACAGAAATGCCCAGGAATTCCTCCGATGCCAGGTGGTAGAGGCAAAGGAGAGGGAACGGAACGCCCAGGAACTCCTGGCTCAGAGTACTCAGAGGTACACGGAGCTGGAGGGAAAGTTCCAAGATATCCAAGCAGCATACAGGGTGGCCCGTAGCAAGCTAGGGGATTGTGATCACGGGCCTTGCCAGGCAAGGATAGCGCAGCTGGAGGAGACTCTGTCCAAGACTAGGGGACGGGTTCGCCTGGTAGGACCAGGGGGGTCCCCCGGGGGCAGAGGGCTTCCATCAGCAGATGATTCCCCAGGAGCAAAGGGGAATAGACCGCCTCCTGAGGCGCCGGGGATAGGTCCGGGTCGGCAGGTGGGGTTCGGGTTGTCCGGGGAGACACAGGCCCAAGGAGGGGCGGGAGAGCACCCTCAGTTAGCGGCTTCCGCGCCATGTGTAGCACACCACGAGGTGGTGGGGTTACCGATCATAGTGGGAGAGCCGGGGGTAAAGGGGCAACAACCCCGAGTAGGGCAGATGTGCCCGGTACGGCAAAGGAAATATGGTCCCCCGGTAGGGCAGGCAGATAGGGGGCCCATAGAGAGTGGTATCATCATTCCCCATGTGGCACACGTGCTGAGGGGGATGGTGGCTCACGTTCCCAGGTTAACCAGGGCGGGAGACCCGTCATTGCATTTTATGGAGGTGCAGCAGGCAGCCGACATAAACGATTGCGATGAGGAAGAACGGGTAAAGCTACTACTGATGACCCTGGATTCATACCTATGCAAGGCGGTGACCTCCAGGGAAGGGGGAAGACCTGAAACATGGGTAGCGGCACAGACAGCGGTTCTGGAGGCCATGGGGTTAAATCAGGGTAGTCCTTTCGCCAGGGTGGGGGAGACGAAGCAGCAGGTAGCTGAGTCCCCGGACATGTTCGCAGACAGGCTGTGGGCAGTGTATGAGGGAGCGTGTGGGATGCCTTTAGATAGGCAGAATTTAAATGAGAGAACAGCTCACTGGCTGAAGACTCTGGTGGCGAATTGCCTCCCGCGAGTTAGGGCAAAGGCCGAGCACTGGTTCGACCCTGCAGACCCAAACCTTAAAGAGGCGGAGGTGGTAAGGAAGCTCACCCTTGCATATCGCAATGGGGAGAGAAGTGAGGAGAAGCCCTTTAAGGGCAAAGTGCACAAAATAGTACGGGCACCCCCCAAAAGGAGGCAGTGGAAACAGGAAGGCAGCCAGACCTCTTTCGAGATGAGGCCGGTGTGCTACGGGTGTGGGAAGCCCGGGCACTACAAGAGGGAGTGCAGAAACCTAAGTAGAGCAGTGGGGGGTAGGACCCCGGGAACAGCCGACCCAGCCCCGGAGGTAACAATAGATGTAAGAGATCTATTGACCTATTTGCAGTCCAAGGCGGGAGGGTCGGGACAGGTAGCCATGGCAACAGGCCAGGGCGCGCCCATATCCGCACCCCCGGTACCTTTATGACTGCCAGCCAAACAGCCCACATTCCTATGCCCGTTAGAGTATGGCCCATGTGGGAGACCCTGGGTCAAGATGGAGGTCCAGGATGTGGTCGGGTTACCTGCCGGACACAGATGCTTCCAGTACCATTGTCCACACGGACAATCCCCGTACATCCCCTCTATCTAGTGGGGTGCCCTATAGGCCACGGGGCGAGGGAAATCAGAGGGCGGATTGCTTGGCCAGGGAAGGAGCCAGGAGTGGGAAAGCATGGGACCCCTATGAGGAAGGACAGATAGCTGCAGCCAGGGAGCAGCCTCGAGAAAAGGAGAGTGCGCACCCCGGACCTGACCACGGTCCAGGCACAAGACCCCATTTTAAAGGCTGTCTCAGCAGCCATTTGCAGGCAGGAGAAGATAGAGGGACCTTATGGGGGTAAAGACATGTCAGTAAAGGAAGGCATGTTATTCAAGGGAGATAAGTGGGTAGTGCCTTCCCTGTACAGAAGGGAATTTTAAAAACTAGCCCATGTGGGTCCAGGGGCAGGTCACCCCGGGTCAGAGACCACATGGCAGCGAGTACAGATGGCAGGATGGTGGCCAGGGCTCAGGGAAGACGTTCGCGACTTTTGTGCAAGCTGTCTGGTTTGCACAGCAAACAACCCAGACCCCCAGAAAAGGAAGGTTTCCATGGGACACATCAGGAGGGTGGAGGGGCCATGGCAGTCGATTCAAATCGACTACATCGGACCTCTTCCAACCGCTCAAGGGGGTTACAAGTACTGCTTAGTCCTTGTGGATGTGTTCTCAAAATGGGTAGAGGCCTTCCATTGCAGAACAGCCACCGCTATGGGTACGGCAAAAATCCTTGTTAGGGAGGTGTTCACCAGGTGGGGACTCCCACAGTTCGTGGAGTCAGATCAAGGGAGCCATTTCACGGGACAGATCATGCAGTCCACCCTTAGAATACTGGGCATCAAGGCCAAGTGGCATGTGGCCTACCACCCCCAGTCCTCGGGTCCGGTAGAGCAGTTGAACCGGACAATAAAGGAAAGGATAAGGAATGAAACAGGGGACTCACCCAACCGGTGGGTGGAGGTTTTACCCCTGGTCCTTATGGGGATTCGGGCCAGCCAGTCCAGGAGTACGGGGTACTCTCCCCATGAGCTTATGACGGGCCGGGTCATGAGAACGCCCATGCACATTATGGTCCCAGCCCTAACAGAGGGACAGCTCAGGGAAGTGAACCGGGACAAGTTTGCCAAGAAGCTATTTGAACAACTTAGGCAGGTTCACTGGCAGGCAGCCAGAAACATGGGGGCCCAGCACCAAAGAATCAAGCTACTGCTGGAGCCTCGCAGGCATTGCGAGTGGGCAGTGGGAGACCAGGTAATGGTCAGGAGATATGCTAGGGTAGGGGTGTTTAAACCTTTGTATGCGGGCCCATACAACATAGTGGACAAAGCCAGTCCCATGGTGTATGCCATTCAGCTTCCCCGTAGAGTCAAATGGTTCCACATCAACCAGTGTAAATTGTTCGACCCCACAAGGGCAGGGAAAAGTAAGAAAGGGGTACATGTCAGGGAACACGATCAAGAACAGACCCAGGTTGATGTGGAAACCGTAGGGGAGCCAGGCGAGCCAACATGTAGTCAGCCTGAAGTAGCCGGCTGTGTTCCAGGGCGAGGACTGGAAGTAACGGGGAAGGATGCTGACTCCAGCCCTCCGCAGGCAGGTACCGTAGACTGCCTAAGAAAGGCAGAACTAGCAGAAGCAGAGGAGATGGAGGTATCACCTCTGGTGTGGGAACCCCCGGTCAGACGTAGGAGTGACAGGGTCACTAAACCCCCAGTAAGGTGGTCCCCATCCCTAATTAAACCTAGGGCTGGGGCCGGCCACAGGAGGGCCGGGAAGGAGAGTGGTCAAAACAGGGCACTACGGATTGCGGCTGGAGGGAGCCCAGTCTCCACAGGGAACGTAGGGGTAACTCGAAACCCCGTAGTGCAAAGGGACGTGAGGGGCAGTCAGGCCCCTCGACAGGAGGAGTTCTGGCCTGCACGGGTGGGCCCACCAGAGGGGTGGCCCCAGCGTGACGGGGACCAGTTATGAGTTGGCCACCCGGAGACGGGTGGCGTTGTATATAGCATTGGTTTGTGTGTGAGTAGATGTAGTTAGTGTTTGGTAATTAGATATTGGGTTTTTTATAGATACAGGGGAGTACAGGGATGGACAGTACGGGAACGTCGGCTGCATCGAAGGGAGTGCTGTGGAAAAGTAGACCACAACAGACAAAGACAAAACCCCGAATACCATTATTAGGCGGATAGCTTTGTGGAGGCAAGGAGGTGTTTTGCTTTGTTTTCCAGATGGGTAGCCCCGCCGTATGGATGATGGCAACGATGTGCCTCTGGATGTGCGTGGCGCGTCGCGGGGACACGGAGGAGTGCATCGTATTTGACTGAAGTGCGGTTACCCGCATGGTGCCCCCGCGAGACGGAATTATTTCGGGGACATAGACATAGAGGAGATGTACCGCGGGGGAGGGGATTTCACTTTGGGGTCCGGTAGGCAAAGACGAGGGGTGGTTAACGACGGGTTTACAGCATTTAACACGGGGACGTCTATTATTAATAGCATGGACAACGTAGAACTGGCCTTGCAGATCAATCAGTTGAAGGGCCAGTTAAGAAAGGTTCTGGGGGAGGAAAATGTGGTGGTAGGATCGGGACTACACGAAGAGGTGGCAATGACTCTACATCTAAAAGAAATCATAGCACAATTGGAGACACATGCAAAAACGATAAACGCTTTGATTAAAGAGGACCGGAATGCGTCCGATCAGGCTGCACAGAATGAGGTGTGTGGGCTGTATGGTGCGTGGTAGTTGGGGGGGGGGGAGGAGCAACCTGGAAGACCTGAGGCAAGGTCGGGTCCCCTCCTGGATAAGCAACCAGCACCTAGCAGCGCTACACCCTTATAACAGCACTTTGAGTCCTTGTCAGCTTCGTGTGGCCTCCGAGGCCTACCCGGTACCGGTGGATTGCGGAAAGTCCAATCACACCATAATGGGAGTGGTCGTAAGAATCCCGGTGATGGGAACCTTGGCACGACCAGCTCCTCTGTACTGAGTGGAGAACGTGGGAGTTGTTCGTGGGGGGGTCCATATTCGCTACGGGAAGGTCCTGTCATAGTGAGGGAGCAAGCTGTGACAGGCATTGACCTTTTGGGTTGTCGGAGCCGGGGAGCACAGGTAATCCTGTGTCCCCAGCACATGGGCGCTGAGGCTAGGCCTCAGTGTGGGTTCAGGACTGTTGGGGCACAGCCTATAAACTGTACCATGGAGGCGATGGCGGCAGACCATGTCCCTCCACAGGTGGCGTATATAGGCAGTGGGACGTACTGTGTCACCACAAGTGCCCAGCGGTATCAGCACGGATCACAGCTGTGGTGCCCGATACCGCACAGCAGCTTCTGCTTTAAACCCAGGGCAGAAGTCCATGTGGCACAGCAGCGAATATTACCCATCCCGAAACCTTCTTCGGTTCACCTCTCGGTACGAGAAAATGTAACTGACTTATTTAACTATGTGGCCCATTTTGGGTATGATATTCCCCCAGTGAATGAAAAATTAAAAGAGTTGCTGGTGGCGGTCGAGTTGTCGCACAAACACTTCTTCTCCCTGGAACAAAAGACTCTGGATATCGCCAGGGAGATCGAAGAGATCAAGTCTCCAAGTTGGTGGGACCTGGAGTCCTGGATCATAGTTCCAGCATGGGTCCGCATCGTGTCCCATGTTCTGATCATCTGCCAGATGATAATTGTGGTGTATTTGTGGTATAGGTTTCCTACCATAATCTTAGTTTAAAGCATAAGTTTAGCCACATATTGTGTAGTGTTGGTGAGATTCGATTTCTCATTGTTTAATAAAGCCTGTACATTTTAGACTTGCTTTGAGTCCATCTTGGTTTCTGTTTTCTCTCATCAGCACGCTCTGGTCAAGTCAACCTTTTATCATATCCCACCATAATTCTGAGGTCTAGAACAGAGGGGAATCCCTTTTGTTGTATTCTCTCTCTTGGGAACCGCTCGAGTGGAATGGTGGCCGTTTGACCCTCCGACAAGGGAGAGAATAACTCGGGGAGTGGGGCCCGAAGTGGAGTAAAGGGAAATCAAACCCCTACACAGTTCCAACAACTCTCCTCCCCTTACTTCAATAAAGCCACTGAGCAACACAGTTGAGTCTTTTAACAGTGGCCAATTAACCTACTGACCTATTCATCTTTGGGATGTAGGAGGTAACCAGAGCATGCAGCGAAAACCCATGTGTTCGCATGCAAGTTTTTGGCCCAGACGTTGGTGAGTGCCTGGACCACATTTCTGGGGGTGGTGGTGTGATGGCAGATACGATTGTGGCATTTAAGAGACTTTTGGATAGCCAAGCGACAAGTCAAGAGTGTTTTATTGACATATGTCCCAATAGAACTAAATTCTTACTTGCAGCAGCACAGCAGAATATGTATGTGCACATGGATAGGCGGGGAATGGAGGGATACGGATTGTGTGCAGGACAAGAATTAGGCCATTCGGCCCATCAAGTCTACTCTGCCATTTAATCATGGCCTACCATCTTTCCCTCTCAACCCCATTCTCCTGACTTCTCCCCATTACCCCTGACACGCTGACTAATCAAGTAAGGGTCGTTGATCTTGGCATAGTTTTCAAATATGTTTGTATCGTGCAATTGAACCATCCTATCAACAACTAGAGAGTGCTCCTGAGCTACTATCTACCTCACTGAAGACCCACGGAGTATCTGTAATGAGACTTTTGTGGACTCTATCTTGCACTAAACGTTCTTCCCTTCATCGTGTATCTGTACATTATGGACGGCTCGATAGCAATCATGTATGGTCTTTCCATTGACTGGTTAGCACACAACGTGTACATTGGTACATGTGACAATGAACAAAACTAAACTAAACTCAAGGGCTGAAGGTAGATAAAAATGCTGGAGAAACTCAGCAGGTGAGGCAGCATCTATGGAGCGAAGGAAAAGAAAGGGCTCGACCCAAAACGTCACCTTTTCCTTTGCTCCATAGATGCTGCCTCACTCGTTGAGTTTCTCCAGCATTTTTATCCACCTTTTTTTTCCAGCACCTGCAGTTCCTTCTTAAACTAAAGGGCAAGTCACTTCTTCAGACTGAAGAAGCTGAAACGCCACCTATTCCTTTTCTCCAGCGATGTTGCCTGACCCGCTGAGTTACCACAGTGTTTTGTGTCCATCTTCAGTTTAAACATGCATCTGCAGTTCCTTCCTAAACCAAAGGGCTTAGTTGAGTTTAAAGACACAACGTGGAAAATGAACCTTCGGCCCACCGAGTCCGTGCCGACCAGCAATCCCTGTATACTAGCACTATCCTACACACTAGGGTTAATTTACAATTTTCATCAATGCCAATTAGCCGACAAACCTGTACGTCCTTGGATTGTGGGGAGAAACCGGAGCGCTTGGAGAAAACCCACGCAGGTCATGGGGAGAACGTGCAAACTCCGTACAGACACGCCCGTAGTCAGGATGGAATCTGGGTCTCCGGTGGCAGGAACTCTACTGCTGCGTCACGGTGCTATACTATTCTATGTTCTATTATGTCATTATGTTTTATGATATTATTATGTACTATTATACTGCACTATGTTCTATGTTCCATGATCTATGCATAGTCTGCACAGATAGCACCGGAGGTCAGAATTGAACCAGGGTCTCTGGAGCTACAAGGCAGCGGCTCTGAGGAATGAGCCACCATTGCCACCACACGTTCACTGAGGTGAGGATGACCTTATTCACCTGTGACTGTGGTCCATTGACGCTGGCGTGAGTGCCAGCTGTGCACATGATGCATCCACCCAATGTACCAGCGCTGCAAATTGGACGCGGCAGGAGGGATATGGGGATGGAGGACATCAAAAGATGAACCGCTGCTGCCGTCTCCTGCAATGTGTTCACCGAGCTGTACAAAATGACGAACAGCATGAAAAGTCGGTAGCTATTTCCGGGTGGAGCCAGCTTCGATGCATTTGTTGTAAGACAGTTCAAGGATCAGCTGTGAAGCCTGTGGTGCAGTCAGATCACATTGTTCCACTTTGAAAGGAGCTGCCAACGTTGGCTCATGGAGAAAACTTTTATCAACTCAGGATCGGTACTTTTAGATTTTACTGGTGAAGGGTCACATTGTAGATTCCATGTGGATGCCCAGAATAAAAGCAGAGGAAGGAGGTTTTATTTTGTTTTTCCCTGGAGAACTCTCAGAAGCAAATTAGACCCCTGGACTTGTAACAGATTGTCTTTGTGTCAGGAACCAGAAACGCTACTGCAAAGATAGCGGTGGTTGGAATTTTTTTTGCACCAATGATCAGCAAACACAAAAGCACAATAGTAAGTATGTGGAGCAAGGGACATTCCTGTGCCGCAGTGGTGAAGTTGCTGCTGGTTCGATGGCGACTATGGGTGCTGTCTGAATGGAGTTTGTACGTTCATAGAAACATAGAAACATAGAAAATAGGTGCAGGAGTAGGCCATTCAGCCCTTTGAGCCTGCACCGCCATTCAATATGATCATGGCTGATCATCCAACTCAGTATCCCGTACCTGCCTTCTCTCCATACCCCCTGATCCCCTTAGCCACAAGGGCCACATCTAACTCCCTCTTAAATATAGCCAATGAACTGGCCTCAACTACCTTCTGTGGCAGAGAATTCAACAGATTCACCACTCTCTGTGTGAAAAATGTTTTTCTCATCTCGGTCCTATCCTTAAACTGTGACCCCTTGTTCTGGACTTCCCCAACATCGGGAATAATCTTCCTGCATATAGCCTGTCCAACCCCTTAAGAATTTTGTAAGTTTCTATAAGATCCCCCCTCAATCTTCTAAATTCTAGCGAGTACAAGCCGAGCCTATCCAGTCTTTCTTCATATGAAAGTCCTGACATCCCAGGAATCAGTCTGGTGAACCATCTCTGTATTCCCTCTATGGCAAGAATGTCTTTCTCACTCTCACTCTCCGCCCATGGACGTCTGCAAGTCTCCGGCTGCGGTAAACAAGGACTTTTGCTCATTAACCCGCTGGAGGCAAGTTGTATTCCAATGAAATAAATATCTTTTTTTCAGCAAAAACAAAATGTAGGAAGGTCCCCAAATAATCAGTGTCAACAAGGTGGCGCCAGCAGCACTGGCCGCCTCGCCAACAGTCTGTCTGTCCCTTCTACTGTTTTTTATTATTTTATGTATGTTTTAAAAGTATGTTGTAGTGTTTCTTCGTTTGTGTTATGTGGGGGTGAGGGGGGGGGGGGATCGGGGGTAACAATTTTTCAATCACTTACCTCGACGGAGATGCGATTTTCTCTGTATTGTATCTCCGTCCTCCCCCAGCGACCTAACAGCATGGAGTGGTGCGGCCTTTCCTGAAGACCGCCCGGCACTTTAGCATCGCGGAGCCTGTGATCCATTGCCGAGGATCGCCTGTGAAGAGCTCCAACCTCGGGGCCTGTGAACTTTAACACCGTGAAGCCGCGGTTTCCAGTAAGAAGAGGCCGACTCGGGAGCTCCATCCCGCAGATTGTTCCGATTCGTCCTGACGCCAGAGTTTCCATCATTCCGACGCGAGGGCTTTGGACATCGGACCGTCGACAGCGGCGACTGCGGAGGGTTCAACAGCCCTGACCACGGGTGAACAAACGAGGAAGATGTTTGAACTTTATTACCTTCCATCACAGTGAGGAATATGGATTCCACTGTGGTGGATGTTTATGTTAAATTTTATTTTGTGTGGCTGTGTGTCTTGTTGCTTTTTACTTAGTATGGCTTTATGGTAACTCAAATATCAGTGTACCCTAGCTAGTACATGTGACAATAAATTTGAACTTGAACTTGAAATTTAAATTTGTACTTGAACGTTCTCTCTGTGACCACATTGGTTTTCCTCCGTGTGCTCTTGTTTCCTCCCACGTTGCAACGATGTACAGGTTTGTATGTTAATTGGCTTTGGATGTGAATTGTCCCGAGTTTGGGTATAATAGTGTGCAGGGAACACAGGTCAGCTCGGACTCGGTAGGTAGAAGAGCCTGTTTCTGCACTGTATCTCTAAACTAAACTAAAATAGTAAGATTAAACGAGTTTACCAGTTTGAAGTTTGATCTGTATTTTATGAGGAGTTACGATGAGGGATTACATGAAGAACCCGCTCAGCATGCCTGCGCGGCATACTTCAAAGCAGCGGTGTGGAATCACAGATAGACACAGTTATTGAAATAAACATAGTAAAGAAAAGGAGACATCAGTTATCAGTTTGACCCATATTATTGAGGGTGGGAGCGGAGGGCACGTAATCCCTCATCGTAACTCCTCATAAAATACAGATCAAACTTCAAACTGGTAAATTCTCGTTTAATCTTACTATTTTACTTCGGAGTCACGTGAGTGACTACGTGAAGATTTTAAAGCTCTGTGATTTCAAACCGTGTAACAGTTATTACTTCACTCACTGCCGAAGTCCTTGAGGGAGGAAGTGTGTTATCGTAATCAACCAATGAATCTGTTTGTAGAAAAACACACAGGTATTTGTTAACAATAACAACAAGAATTAAACTGCTCCCCTGGGCTTAAATTAAATATTTGCAGTCTGTAAAATCTTTTCTGCAAATAAAACAGGTTTTGGCAACGGCGGTTTTTTTAAAATTCCGAGAACGGCAGTCAGAATGAATTTTCAGCATCAGGTAGAAGCCCGAGAAAATATATCTCGGACAGGCAGGAGAAAACGGTATTTTAATCCCGCCCCCCCTAAGGCGCCAAAGTCGCGCACATGACCAGTGGTAGAACTGCAGCGCCGCTGAAGGTAAGTTTTGTAACATACCTAATGCAAGCGCAACTCTACTGCTGCGCCACTGAGCCACCCGTACCAGACATATTAGGAATGAAGCATGTTTCTATTTAAGAAGAAACTATTTAAGTATTTGTATTGCCAAGGCATAGTAGTCTTCAAAACATGTGCTGGTACAAGTTTGTAGATGACACCCCAGTGGTGAGACGGATCACAAACAATGATGAGATGGATTACAGGAAAGAGATAGAGAGCTATGTAAAATGGTCTCATAGTCATAGATTCATAGTCATACAGCGTAGAACTGTGTATAACTTGCCCGCACTTGCCAACATGTCCTATCTATACTAGTCCCACCCGCCTGCGTTTGGCCCATATCCCTCTATATCTGTCCTATCCATATACCTGTCTAAATGTTTCTTAAATGTTGAGATAGTACCTACCTCAACAATTTCCTCCAGCAGCTTGTTCCCAACGAAAAAATGACCCGTCATGTTCCGATTAAATATTTTCACCCTCACCTTAAACCTATGTGAAAATACATTGAAAAAACATTCGGACAGGTACATGGTTCAGATGGATATGGACCAAACACTGGCAGGTGGGACTAGCTTAGATGGGACATCTTAGTCGGCACGGACCAGTTGGGTTGAAGAGCCTGGTTCCATGCTGCATGACTGTGACACTGAGATTGTGGCTGATTGTGCCTATGTTAAAGAGGCTGGAAGCATAACATTTAGTGTTAAGCATGCATAGTTTTTAGTCTAAGAAGGAACTGCAGATGCTGGAAAATCGAAGGTAGACAAAAATGTTGCAGAAACTCAGCGGGTCAGGCAGCATCTATGGAGCAAAGGAAATAGGCAACGTTTCGGGTCGAGACCTTTCTTCAGACTGAAACGTTGCCTATTTCCTTCGCTCCATAGATGCTGCCTCACCCTCTGAGTTTCTCCAGCATTTTTGTCCACCTAGTGTTTAGCCTAGTTTAATTTAGTTTAGAGATACAGCACAGAAGCAGGCCCTTCAGTCCACAGTCCACACCAACCAGCAATCTCCGCACATTAACACTATCCTGCACACTCTAGGGACAATGTTCCATTTATACCAAACCAATTAACTTACAAACCTGTACGTCTTTGGAGCGTGGGAGGAAGCCGAAGAGCTCGGAGAAAGCCCATGCAGGGGAGAACGTACAAACTCCATACCAACAGCACTCGGGTCAGGATGGAACCCGAGTCTCTGGCGCTGTAAGGCAGCAACTCTACAGCTGCACCACCGTGCCAACCTTAGTGGTGTTTGTGGCATTCCAGGAATTGGCTGGAAAAAATTAATCGAGTTTCCCCTTCTAACTACGCTTGAGGGAATGTAGCGAGAGAATCTACTGACTGCAAGCTGTGCGCTGTGTGAAGTGGAACTGCTATGTGACAATGGAGGGTTGACAGGGCTGGCCACTGGTGTATACATTGACAAAACCGTCATGAAACACAGGCTCCTTGGACATCTGCCCTTTGTCCTTGCATTCTTTCAGGATTCTGGCATGAACCAGCTTATTTTAACAAGATCATACAACACATATAACATAGAACAGTGGCGCAGCGGTAGAGCTGCTGCCTTCCAGCGAATGCAGCGCTGGAGACCCGGGTTCGATCCCGATTACGGGTGCTGTCTGTACGGAGTTCAGCTGGCACTTCTCCTGAGCATCAACACCTGGTGCCAAGAGTTCACACACACACACATTTTCACATTATTCCCTTTATTATGTATCTATACACTGTGGACGGCTCGATTGTAATCATGTCTTGTCTTTCCGCTGACTGGTTAGCACGCAACAAAAGTGGTGCACTGTAAGCTGCCTTACAGCAAATGCAGTGCAGGAGACCCGGGTTTGATCCCGACTAGGGTGCTGGCTGTACGTTCTCCCCATGACCTGCGTGTGTTTTCTCTGAGTTTTCGGTTTCCTCCCACGCAATACGTGCAGGTTTGTGGGTTAATTGGCTTGGTATAAATGTAAAGTTGTCCCAAGTGTGTGAGGTGATAGTCTTAGTGGGCAGGGATCGTTGGGCGGCACCTTGTATCTCTAAAACTAAATTGCGATATTTCTCACCTGCCACCCTGCAATACTTTGTACAGATTTAACCAAAGTTGGGTTTGGCGATGGGTTCCCTCTGCTGCTTTGTCTTCTACTCCTGGCCTGACATCTACTACAGGCCTGATGTTGTCACTTGGCTGATGGCTTGCTGGGCTGTAATCCATTGAAAGACATGAATTACCTCAGGCACTGCTATAGCTGCAGCAGGCACGCATTTCTGACCAGTTGCAGCTGGGACTGTAAAATGGTGCCAAAGTGGCCTCTTGATTCACTGTCCACCTGATTCAGTTTATTGTTTGTATGCCTTGTTGTCACTCGCAGCCTGAAGAAGGGTCTCGTCCCGAAACATCACCCATTCCACCTCTCCTGAAATGCTGTCTGTCCCGCTGAGTTACTCCAGCATGTTGTGTCTATCTTTGGCACCTCTTGCATTCGGACTCAATGGGCTGTTCTGTACATTCTGTACTAACTGGGATGATTGTGCATATGTATGTCTTGCTGAGTTGTATTGGAAAAAAAAGTGCATTTCATTGCACCTTGACATAGGTGATAATAAAGAAACTATTGAACCATTAAACCATTGAAAATTAATCCGATGTGAAAATGAAAGCCATCCCGACTTTGAAAAATGTTTCCCACCAGCATCCTCGGAAAATGTTCACTGCCATTAGAGAACACTGCAGGTGGCACGGTGGCGCAGCGGTAGAGGCGATGCCTGACAGCGCTAGAGGCCCGGGTTCGATCCTGACTCCGTGTGCTGTCTGTACGGAGTTTGTGCGTTCTCCCTGCGACCTGCGTGGGTTTTCCCTGAGTGCTCCAGTTTCCTCCCACGCTCCAAAGACGTACAGTGTTCGTAGGTTAACGGACTTTGTTACAAATTGTAAATTGCCCCCCAGTGTGCAGGATAATGTCAGTGTACATGGATCGCTGGTCGGCACATATTTGGCATGTGGGAGGAAACCTGAGCACCCGGAGGTAACCCACTCTGTCACAGGGAAAACATGCAAACTCCGAACAGACAGCACCTGACTCGGTGGTGCGAGGGGCCTGCTTCCACGCTGTATCTCTAAACTCTAAGCTCTAAACACTAGAGATGCATTAATGTCCAACTCTGCATCTCAACGATTCACAGTGACGAGCTGCTTTAAAAGCCCAGACTAAAGTGAACACACACTCCATTAGCACCCACACAGACACCATCACTAGGTGCACAGTTTGTACCGTACACACAAAATTAACAAGCAGAGATGCATCCAACTGCAAATGGGGTGCAGAATAAATGCAACCAAGCAATCCACAATCTCTTTTCTGAAAAATTAGAGGAGAAAATAACTATTGTTTCCTTAAAGCTTTTAATCCTCATCTAATACCTATCATTTTAATCAGCGCTTTACTTAATCATGGTACGCCACTTCTAAAAAGTTAGATTTTCACGTTTTTTTAATTTTTAACATTACAAAAAAGACAGCGATCGCCACAGACATGATGGGCCGAAGGGCCTGTTTCTGCGCTATATCTCTAAACTAAAACTAAATAAAACTAAAAAGATTACTAAACTTTAAAATACAAAATATATTAATTAAATCAGGCAGATAGGACCTTCAAATGCATAAGCAGTCGACGATCAGCAAGGAGAGATATGCATACTGATATTTTTTGTCTACAAATGAAAACATTGATTTTAACAGGTTGTTTTAACATGCCTTGCTGATACTCAAGTTCCTAAGCATTCTCAAGAGGTGGCACAGTGGTGCAGCGGTAGAGTTGCTGCCTTACAGCATCGTACAGAGTGCTGGGTTCGATCCTGACTATGTGTGCTGTCTGTAGGACATCTTAGTCGGCACAGACCAGTTGGGTTGAAGAGCCTGGTTCCATGCTGCATGACTGTGACACTGAGATTGTGGCTGATTGTGCCTATGTTAAAGAGGCTGGAAGCATAACATTTAGTGTTAAGCATGCGTAGTTTTTAGTCTAAGAAGGAACTGCAGATGCTGGAAAATCGAAGGTAGACAAAAATGTTGCAGAAACTCAGCGGGTGAGGCAGCATCTATGGAGCAAAGGAAATAGGCAACGTTTCAGGTCGAGACCTTTCTTCAGACTGAAACGTTGCCTATTTCCTTCGCTCCATAGATGCTGCCTCACCCGCTGAGTTTCTCCAGCATTGTTGTCCACCTAGTGTTTAGCCTAGTTTAGTTTAGTTTAGTTCAGAGATACAGCACAGAAGCAGGCCCTTCAGTCCACAGTCCACACCAACCAGCAATCTCCGCACATTAACACTATCCTGCACACACTAGGGACAATGTTCCATTTATACCAAACCAATTAACTTACAAACCTGTACGTCTTTGGAGCGTGGGAGGAAGCCGAAGAGCTCGGAGAAAGCCCATGCAGGGAAGAACGTACAACCTCCATACCAACAGCACTCGGGTCAGGATGGAACCCGGGTCCCTGGCGCTGTAAGGCAGCAACTCTACAGCTGCACCACCGTGCCACCCTTAGTGTTGTTTGTGGCATTCCAGGAATTGGCTGGAAAAAATTAATCGAGTTTCCCCTTCTAACTACGCTTGAGGGAATGTAGCGAGAGAATCTACTGACTGCAAGTTGTGCGCTGTGTGAAGTGGAACTGCTATGTGACAATGGAGGGTTGACAGGGCTGGCCACTGGTGTATACATTGACAAAACCGTCATGAAACACAGGCTCCTTGGACATCTGCCCTTTGTCCTTGCATTCTTTCAGGATTCTGGCATGAACCAGCTTATTTTAACAAGATCATACAACACATATAACATAGAACAGTGGCGCAGCGGTAGAGCTGCTGCCTTCCAGCGAATGCAGCGCTGGAGACCCGGGTTCGATCCCGATTACGGGTGCTGTCTGTACGGAGTTCAGCTGGAACTTCACCTGAGCATCAACACCTGGTTCACACACACAAACACATTTTCACATTATTCCCTTTATTATGTATCTATACACTGTGGACGGCTCGATTGTAATCATGTCTTGTCTTTCCGCTGACTGGTTAGCACGCAACAAAAGTGGTGCAACTGTAAGCTGCCTTACAGCAAATGCAGTGCAGGAGACCCGGGTTTGATCCCGACTAGGGTGCTGGCTGTACGTTCTCCCCATGACCTGCGTGTGTTTTCTCTGAGATTTTCGGTTTCCTCCCACGCAATACGTGCAGGTTTGTGGGTTAATTGGCTTGGTATAAATGTAAAATTGTCCCAAGTGTGTGAGGTGATAGTCTTAGTGGGCAGGGATCGTTGGTCGGCACATTGTATCTCTAAAACTAAATTGTGATATTTCTCACCTGACACCCACTGACCCACCAGCCACCCTGCAAATCTTTGTACAGATTTAACCAAAGTTGGGTTTGGCGATGGGTTCCCTCTGCTGCTTTGTCTTCTACTCCTGGCCTGACATCTACTACAGGCCTGATGTTGTCACTTGGCTGATGGCTTGCTGGGCTGTAATCCATTGAAAGACATGAATTACCTCAGGCACTGCTATAGCTGCAGCAGGCACGCATTTCTGACCAGTTGCAGCTGGGACTGTAAAAATGGTGCCAAAGTGGCCTCTTGATTCACTGTCCACCTGATTCAGTTTATTGTTTGTATGCCTTGTTGTCACTCGCAGCCTGAAGAAGGGTCTCGTCCCGAAACATCACCCATTCCACCTCTCCTGAGATGCTGTCTGTCCCGCTGAGTTACTCCAGCATGTTGTGTCTATCTTTGGCACCTCTTGCATTCGGACTCAATGGGCTGTTCTGTACATTCTGTACTAACTGGGATGATTGTGCATTTGTATGTCTTGCTGAGTTGTATTGGAAAACAAGTGCATTTCACTGCACCTTGATATAGGTGATAATAAAGAAACTATTGAACAATTAAACCATTGAAAATTAATCCGATGTGAAAATGAAAGCCATCCCGACTTTGAAAAATGTTTCCCACCAGCATCCTCGGAAAATGTTCACTGCCATTAGAGAACACTGCAGGTGGCACGGTGGCGCAGCGGTAGAGTCGATGCCTGACAGTGCCAGAGGCCCGGGTTCGATCCTGACTCCGTGTGCTGTCTGTACGGAGTTTGTGCGTTCTCCCTGCGACCTGCGTGAGTTTGCCCTGAGTGCTCCAGTTTCCTCCCACGCTCCAAAGACGTACAGTGTTCGTAGGTTAACTGACTTTGTTACAAATTGTAAATTGCCCCCCAGTGTGCAGGATAATGGCAGTGTACATGGATCGCTGGTCGGCACATATTTGGCATGTGGGAGGAAACCTGAGCACCCGGAGGTAACCCACGCTGTCACAGGGAAAACATGCAAACTCCGAACAGACAGCACCTGACTCGGTGGTGCGAGGGGCCTGCTTCCACGCTGTATCTCTAAACTCTAAGCTCTAAACACTAGAGATGCATTAATGTCCAACTCTGCATCTCAACCATTCACAGTGACGAGCTGCTTTAAAAGCCCAGACTAAAGTGAACACACACTCCATTAGCACCCACAGACACCATCACTATGTGCACAGTTTGTGCCGTACACACAAAATTAACAAGCAGAGATGCATCCAACTGCAAATGGGGTGCAGAATAAATGCAACCAAGCAATCTACAATCTCTTTTCTGAAAAATTAGAGGAGAAAATAACTATTGTTTCCTTAAAGCTTTTAATCCTCATCTAATACCTATCATTTTAATCAGCGCTTTACTTAATCATGGTACGCCACTTCTAAAAAGTTAGATTTTCACGTTTTTTTAATTTTTAACATTACAAAAAAGTCGGCGATCGCCACAGACATGATGGGCCGAAGGGCCTGTTTCTGCGCTATATCTCTAAACTAAAACTAAATAAAACTAAAAAGATTACTAAACTTTAAAATACAAAATATATTAATTAAATCAGGCAGATAGGACCTTCAAATGCATAAGCAGTCGACGATTAGCAAGGAGAGATATGCATACTGATATTTTTTGTCTACAAATGAAAACATTGATTTTAACAGGTTGTTTTAACATGCCTTGCTGATACTCAAGTTCCCAAGCATTCTCAAGAGGTGGCACAGTGGTGCAGCGGTAGAGTTGCTGCCTTACAGCACCGTACAGAGTGCTGGGTTCGATCCTGACTATGTGTGCTGTCTGTACGGAGTTTGTACGTTCTCCCCGTGACCTGCGTGGGTTTTCCCCAGGTGCTTCGGGTTCCTCCCACACTCCAAAGATGTACAGGTTTGTAGGCTACTTGGCTTCAGTAAAATTGTAAATTGTGACTAGTGTGTAGGATAGTACTAGAATCGCTGGTGAGCATGGACGTGATGGGCTGAAGGGCCTATTTCCACTTTGTAAACTCTTTCTAAACTCAAGTGGAAACATCCTCGCCACATCCACTTTATCCAGGCCTTTCATTATTCTGTAAATTTCAATGAGGTCCTTCCCCTCATCCTTCTAAACTCCAGCGAGTACAGGTCAGTGCTGTCAAACGCTCATCATATGTTAACCCACTCATTCCTGGGATCATTCTCATTAACCTCCTCTGGACCCTCTCCAGAGCCAACACGTCCTTCCTCAGTTACGTTCCCATAGCTGCTCATATCAGTAGTTTAGTTTAGTTTAGTTTAGAGATACAGCACAGAAACAGGCCCTTCGGCCCACCGAGTTCACGTCGATCAGTGATCTCAGCACACTAACACTACCCTACACACACTAGGGATAATTTCACATTTATACCAAGCCAATTAACCTACAAACCTGTACACCTTTGGTGTGTGGGATGAGACCGAAGATCTTGGAGAAAACCCACGCAGGTCATGGGGAGAATGTACAAACTCCGTACAGACAGCAGCCGGGGTCAGGATCGAACTTGGGTCTCTGGCGCTGTAAGTAGCAATGTTACAAAATTTTGAGATTTACAAAATCAAGTCTGTAATTTATCCCATCAGATAAAGCATAACAAGAAGTTTAATTTGTCACCTAATTCACTTTCATATCTTTAGTATTAAAAAGGTTATGGCCATTTTCATACTCGGAAATTAGCATCTTGTTCCCTTTTGCTTTTCCATTGACTTAACACAAAAGCTGTGATCGAGGACAGTCAAATGGCCATAACTTTCTTAAAAATTAAGAGAACTAAAAGAAAATTTCAGTTATTATAGATTGAAGCATTCTGAAACAAATATGAAACAATCTTACTTAGATGACTTGAAATTAAAGCATATAATTAGTTAGTTACCTAATTGTAGCTAATCACAAAATTCAATTGCTAGATCTAAACCTATCAATTTCTTAAGAATAGATTAACATTTTTAAATAGCCTAAGTGTCCAAATAACATTCACACATGAATTCATGATATAACACAATTTTTAAATCCAATTTATAGGCCAAATAGAAGGAATTTAATGTTTAAAACCTGTAAATTAATGGCCATTTAAATCAACGCGAGTGGGTTTTTCTGGAATGCGACCATTTGGAACGTTGCGGTTAGCAGTGATTTAGTTCCCCATATCGGCATGAAAAACACTACCGGTTGGTATGGGGACTAAATCACCGTTTCGCAAATTAAAATGTGAACTAAAGACATCTTAAGGACCACTTTTATACATAAAAATAAACAGCTTTCTTTTACCTGTCACCTACATGAAATCCGTCCCCGATGTCGGCGTTGACGGCTTTAGAAGCTGATTTTAAAATGACTCCAGCGCTGAACGAGTCGGGCGATTAAAAAAAAAAAAATACACAGAACGCCAGTCGGAAAGATTCTTCAGCAAAAGCTTGCACTCCAACCAAATATAATCCAGGACAAGGTAGGAAAAAAAACGCGTTTTAACCCCGCCCCCCCCTCAAAGGCGCCAAAATCACACACAGTGGCAGAATTGCAGCGCCGCTGAAGGTAAGTATTGTAACATACCTACTGTAAGGCAGTAGTTCTACCGCTGCGACACCATGCCGCCCAAAATGCCACCATGCCGCCCGTGTACACCAGAGGTTTTCAGGCAACGGCAGCTATGTGCATATGAGCTGATGAAGGCCAGTTTCCCATCACTGCAGTCTATCAGGATAACGCATCCATTTTGATAATGCTTAACTGTGATGTGCCGGTTGTTATAACACTATCATTCATTCTTCTGGACGGAGATCAGCAGCTACAAAACCTGCCATTGTCCAACATGACTGCTTGTGCTGAAGGAAGAATATTTAATTTCCTTCAATGAACACCAATTCAATAACAACTTTCAAAGGGAATTGATTGAAAACTGGGAAAGAATGCAAAGCCGCAAGGAAAGAGAAGGGACCTGGTACAAATTGGATGATGCCACCAACGGCAAAATGAGTGATTCATCCCCTTTCAGTCTTACAATTCAATTCTACCAATCTTATATCATGTGGTTTAGTTTAGTTTAATTTAGAGATACAGCACGGAAACAGGCCCTTCGGCCCACCGAGTCCGTGCTGACCAGTGATCCCTGCACACTAACACTATCCAACACACACCAGGGACGATTTAAAATTATGCCAAGCCAATTAACTTACAAACCAGCACATCTTTGGATTGTGGGAGGGAACCGGTCACAGGAAGAATGTGCACACTCCATGCAGACAGCACCCATGGTCGTGATCGAACCCGGGTCTCTGGTACTGTAAGACAGCAACTCTACCGCTGTGCCATGTTAAAAGTGGTGTTGAAAGAGGAGCACTGTAGTGACTCCAGTCGATCACATCCTGACCCTTTTTTTTATAATTAAAAATATTTTTTCAAATATTAAAATAATGAATACGGTACAGTAAAAACATAACAGAACCCACCATCATAATACAAGACAAACAAATATACTAAATAAATTACTATACAACTGTGTTACAATCCTTGTCAAGGATGCATTCAACCCCCTGCGGTGCCTAGCGGTCACGGAAATCCACCCGGGCGCGGACGTAACCCCGGAGAAGGGGCAGGCAGCTGGCGAGTCTGTGAACCGTGAGAGAAGCAGGTTGCAGGGGGCTCCTCGGTGCAGTTCCCTCCACCCCAACAACATGAGCCTGGGTCCCACCATTGGTCTGTGATGCAGCTAGTGTGGGCTTCTTTGGCCACCAAGATGAAATCATCCCCAATCAGTATCCCGTTCCTGCCTTCTCCCCACATCCCCTGACTCCGCTATCTTTAAGAGCCCTATCTAGCTCTCTATTGAAAGTATCCAGAGAACCAGCCTCCACCGCCCTCTGAGGCAGAGAAGTCCACAGACTAACAACTCTCTTTGTGAAAAAGTGTTTCCTAGTCTCAGTTCTAAATGGTCTACCCCTTATTCTTAAACTGTGTCCCCTGGTTCTGGACTCCCCCAACAATTGGAACATGTTTCCTGCCTCTAGCGCGTCCAAACCCTTAATAATCTTACGTTTCAACAAGATTGCCTCTCATCCTTCTAAACTCCAGAGTATACAAGCCTAGCCGCTCCATTCTCTCAGCATATGACAGTTCCGCCATCCCGGGAATTAACCTTGTAAACCTATGCTGCACTCCCTCAACAGCAAAAACGTCCCTCCTCAAATTCAGGGACCAAAACAAGGAAGGAAAGTGCACAGGATATGCGTTTTCAAGTGTGCATGCATTTGAAACAAGGTTTCAAGGTTTCAAGCTCAGTTTATTGTCACATGTACCGATTAAGATACTGTGAAATTCGAATTACCACACAGCTATACTAAAAAAAAGCAACAAGACACACAACTACATAAAAGTTAACATAAACATCCACCACAGCAGATTCCCCGCATTCCTCACTGTGATGGAAGGAAATTAAGTCTAATCCTCTTCCTCTTTATTCTCCCGCGGTCGGGGCAGTCGAACCATCCGCGTCAGGGCGATTAAAGCTCCCGTGATCGGGGCGGTCGAAGCTCCTGTGGCTTGGAGCTCCCGAAGTCGGTCTCCAGCAGAGGCCACCAACTCCATGATGTTAGGCCGCAGTGCGGACGGAAATACAAAACGGAAAAAAATCGCATCTCTGTCGAGGTAAGAGATTCAAAAAAGTTTCCCCCAACACCCCCCCCCCCCCAACCCACCCCCACATAAAACAAGCTAAAGAACATGAAAAAATCCATTTAACATACTACTAAAACAACAAAGATGGAATGGACGAGACAGACTGTTGGCGAGGCAGCCATTGTCGGCGCCACCCAGTGGACACATCAGCATATGTTTGTGCCTGTATGTGAGTCTGCACATGTTTGTGTTCAGATGCACCTGTGTCTATGTGTGAGTGAGAGAGAGAGAGTGAGAGAGAAAGAGAGAAATTGCAAGATAGAGAGAGAGAAAGGTGTGAAAAAGCGAGAGAGAGAAAGTGAGAGAGAAAAAGTGCAAGAGAGAGGGAAGGTGCAAGAGAAAGAGTAAAAGTGCAAGAGAGATGGTGCACTTGTAAGGTAGGAAATGTAAGGGTGTGAGAGAGAGAAGATGTGTGACAGAAGGGTGAGATAGAGAGAGATGTGAGTGTGGGAGAGAAGGTGTGTGGGAGAGAAGGTGTGAGGGAGATGAAAGAGAGAGGATACGAGAGAGAGATATGAGAGAGAGAGAGAGAGAGAGAGAGAGGACGCGATAGAGACTGACGAGAGAGAAGGAGAGAGGCGATAGAGAGAGAGAGACGAGATGAGATGAGAGAGAGAGAGAGAGAGAGAGAGAGAGAGAGAGAGAGAGAGAGAGATAAGGTGGAAGAGAGAGAGAGGGAGAGAAGGTGTAAGAGGTTGTGCAAGAGAGTAAGTGTTTGTGAGTGAGAATGAGTGTGAGTGTGTGAGATTGCAAGATACCCGGTTTGGGTTGTGAAAGTTTAGTTTAGTTTAGTTTAGTTTAGTTTAGTTTAGTTTAGTTTAGTTTAGTTTAGTTTAGTTTGCCCTTGACCAGTATTTATTCCTCAGTCATCGTCATTCAAGTAGGTATCATTAAGGTATGAATATTGATTTATCTAATGTCAAGTAACCCTTCCTTTCCCTCTCTCTCCGTCCCTCCCCACCCTAGTTCTCGGACTAGTTTCACTATCCTCTTGATTAATTGTGCCGATTGTATGCCTCGTTGTCACTTTCCCCATAGCTAATGATGAACCATTCTACATTTCCTTACCATCATCTGTTTTGATTTGTCATTTTCACATCTTAACCCTCCATATTTCTAGACTCCCTATCCCCTGACTCTCAGTCTGAAGAAAGGTCTCGGCCCCAAACTCGGTCACCTATTCCTTCTCTCCAGAGATACAGACTGCCCCGCTGAGTTACTCCAGCATTTTGTGTCCATCATCGGTGTAAACCAGCATCTGCAGCCCCTTCCGATTCATTAAAGTAGATTAGCAAGGTTGTGCTGGCATCTGTTCCAGCAGAGTCCATCATTTAATGTTGGGTAGAAACAAGGAACTGAAGATGCTGGTTTACAAAAGTATTAGAGCAGGGGTCGGCAACCTTGTTCTGCATAGGGGCCAGGACACATGTCTGTGAGTGGATGGCGGGCCACATCTATCACGTGCACACATGGGTCCTGCCTCCATCCCGCCCCGGATGGCAGGCATCAAATCACATGTTCACAGGTAGACAAAAATGCTGGAGAAACTCAGCGGGTGAGGCAGCCTCATGCAATCCTTGCATGTCTCACCCGCTGAGTTTCTCCAGCATTTTTGTCTACCTTAGATTTTTCCAGCATCTGCAGTTCTTTCTTCAATGTGTTCACAGAAGGTGCACGGCCGTGCCGGCGACTTTGCGCAAGATGCGGTACAGACAGAGCTCGGGTCGCACGGCTGCTGCTCTGGACGCCTGGCTGCTGCTCGGGACACTCGGCGAGCCGGATGATTACGGGGGAAACAATCCGCCTGCGGGCCAGATGATTTCAGGTTATGAGCCGCATTCGGCCCGGGGGCCGTAGGTTGCTGACCCCTGTATTAGAGTAACTTAACAGGTCAAGCATCATCCATGGAGGGCATTGATAGGCGTTATGGAGATAGGCGATACGGGTGTCAGAGGTTATGGGGAGGCAGGGGAATGGGGCTAGAAGGGAGAGGTAGATCAGCCATGATTGAATGGTGGAGTATACATGATGGGCCGAATGGCTTAATTCTGTTCCTATTACGTATGAACTTATGACCTTATGCTCTCCTTGCTGTTTATGGGAGCAAGCTATGTGCCAATTTGTTGCTGTGTTTCCTGCATCAATACACATGTTGTCAGCTGAGGTGCACATTGGAAAAATGATGAAGGCCGTTGTACAAATCAAACATTTTCATTTTTTATGTTTACATCTGTAGCTGAAAGTATCCCTGCATTTCCCTGCACAAAATGCAGATGACAGGCATTTTACAGTGTGTAGGACGGAACTGCAGATGCTGGTTTACACCGACGATAGACACAAAATGCTGGAGTAAATCAGCCGGGACAGGCAGCATCTCTGGAGAGAAGGAATGGGTGACGTTTCGTGTGGAGAAAGAAGAAGTCTGAAAAAGGGTCTGCAAAAAGTTAATTTGCATGTCGAATCGGTAGTAAGGAAGGCAAACGCAATGCTAACATTTATTTCAAGAGGATTAGAATATCAAAACAAGGATGTAATGCTGAAACTCTCCACGGTGCTAGTCAGACCGCAGTTGGAATGTTGTGAGCAATATTGGGCCCCATATCTGAGGAAGGATGTGCTGGCTCTAGAGAGCGTCCAGAGGAGCTTTACGAGAATGATCCCAGGAACGAGTGGGTTAACCTATGATGAGCGTTTGACGGCACTGGGCCTGTACTCGCTGGAGTTTAGAAGGATGAGGGGGTGAACCTCATTGAAACTTACCAAATAGTGAAAGGCCTGGATAGATAGGATGTTTCCATTAGTGGCAGAGTCCAGGACCAGAGGTCATAGCCTCAGAATTAAAGGACGTTCCTTTAGGAAGATGAGGAGGAATTTCATTCATCAGAGGGTGGTGAATCTGGGAAATTAATAGCCACAGAAGGCTGTGGAGGCCATGTCAGTGGATATTTTTATGGCAGAGATAGAGAGATTCTTAACTAGTACAGGGGTCAGGGGTTATGGGGAGAAGGCAGGAGAATGGGGTTGGACAGGAAGAGATAGATCAGCCATGATTGAATGGAGGAGTAGACTTGATGGGTCGAATGGCCTAATTCTGCTCCTATCACTTATGAACTTATAAAGGGTCTCGACCGGAAACGTTACCCAAGCATTTTGTACGTCTGCACAAGGCCCTTGCTCAAGAAATAGCCGTGCAATCACGGACTCCTTACTCAATTGTCTTTTCTTTCTCACTTTCTCTCCCAATTACCTTGAATTAAAAGTGCTGGTATCTTGAATTAAAAGCCTCTAAACTAAATAAAAAATGACGTTGATACCCTGCTGCAGTACTGAACAGGGATCAATATTACCATAGCTGCAAGTGTACTCTAGTAGATTCGCATTACACCACTCACTTGTACGTACATTATGTTCTGTGTGGCAAGCACACACTGCATCTCACAGCAACACTAGGTGGATGCACTGAAACAAAGCAACATTTCAGGTTTAAAGTGCAAACAACAGGAAAACACAGAATACTGGAAACAACATGAATTAGTTACAGAGCGTCTGAAGAAGGGTCTCGGCCCAAAAGGTCACCCATTCCTTCTCTCCAGAGATACTGCCTGTCCCGCTAACTTACTCCAGCATTTTGTGTCAGTCTGCTGGAGTAACTCAACGGGCCAGGCAGCATCCCTGGAGAACATGGATGGATGGTGTTTCAGGGACCCTTCTTCAGACCCAACCTGAAACATCGCATACCCATGTCCTCCAGAGATGCCGCCTGGCCTGTTGAGTTAATCCAGCACAACCTGAAAGTTAGGTTAGCTGTGGAGTGGAATGACAACTAAACCAATAACGAGGGAACAATATGAAGAGCCTGGGGATGCCAAAAGTAACATAGAACTAGTGTGGGTAGACAAAAATACTGGAGAACTCAGCGGGTGCAGCAGCATCTATGGAGCGAAGGAAATAGGCAACGTTGCGGACCAAAACCCTTCTTCAGACCATAGAACTAGTGTGAACAGGCGATCCCCATGGTCTGGATGGACTTGGTGGGCCGATCTTAGAGTTTAGTTTAGTTTAATTTTAGTTTAGAGATAGTTTGGGACTGCTCTCTAGTTGTTCGATTAAAGTTGTCCAATGAGGTAGGCCATGATCACTCTCTAGCTGTTGATAGGATCCTTCAGTTTCCTGATAACAGCTGGGAAGAAACTGTCCCTGAATCTGTAGGTGTGCGTTTTCACACTTCTATACCTTTTGCCTGATAGGGGAGGGGAGAAGAGGGAGTGACCAAAGTACGACTCGTCCTTGATTATGCTGCTGGCCTTGCCGAGGCAGCGTGAGATATAAATGCCTCATGATCTGTACTGCGTCCACAATTATCTGCAAAATGAACAAAACAAAAGTCTGCATGTTTAGTTTGGTCTAGTTTAGTCTAGTTTAGTCTAGTTTAGAGACACCATGCGGAAACAGGCCCTACAGCCCACCAAGTCCTCACCGACCAGTACACTAATGGGCCTGTCCCACTTACGCGACTTTTTCGGCCACTGCTGGCACCCGTCATAGGTCGTTGCGGGTTGCCGAAAATGTTCAACATGTTGAAAATTCAGAGGCGGCCAGAAAGACGCTACGACTCTTTGGGTGACTGAGGAGACGACTCACGACCATACAGGCGACACCCTGGCGACATGTCGCGGAGTGAAGCCTGTATGGTCATGTGTAATCGCCCAAAGAGTCCTACCTTGTTCTGATCGCCGCTGGATTTCAACATGTTTAACATCTTCGGCGACCTGTGACGACCTATGACGGCCAAAGTCGCCAAAAAAGTAGAGTAAGTGGGACAGGCCCATAACACTTTCCAGCACACAATAGGGACAGTATACGTACAATTAATTACAGACAGCGCCTGTAGTCATGATCGAACTCGGGTCTCCGGCGCTGTAAGGCAGCAACTCTACTGCTACGCCACCATGCCGCCTCAGTCACAAAATGTCATCAGTAAACAGAGCTCGGAGAACAGCGAGATGGAACGGTGAGATAGTCCAGCATCCCTCCCATTCACTCCATAGTCGATTACATGGCAGGGGGGTGGCAGGAGGGCTGGCGTGGTCACATCCAGCATTTTCTCTCGCCACGCCGCACTTTTTCATGCTGACATCAAGGTGGCCTCATTGCTACTTCAGCAAGAGTGATGAACTCTCATGGGCACTTTGTTGATCAAATTAATCTGTCCTCAACTGGTAGGCCTGACTGGGTGATTGATTATTATACTGTGCAAACCCACGGATTAGACTCTGAATGCCACTCATCCAGATCATGGCCTGAATGCAGTATGAGCATTGCTTGGACCCTTGACGGCCTGGCAACTTCTCTGTGCTAGTGTTAGCGTTAACCCCTGAAGCAAGCTTCGCTTGTAGTGAGACCAGGCAGGTTGAGCAAAAATAGTATTTATTCACAAAAAACAATAGACAATAGGCGCAGGAGTAGGCCATTCGGCCCTTCGAGCCAGCACCGCCATTCAATGTGATCATGGCTGATCATCCCCAATCAGTACCCCGTTCCTGCCTTCTCCCCATATCCCCTGACTCTGCTATCTTTAAGAGCCCTATCTAGCTCTCTGTTGAAAGCATCCAGAGAACCTGCCTCCACCGCCCTCTGAGGCAGAGAATTCCACAGACTCACAACTCTCTGTGAGAAAAAGTGTTCCCTCGTCTCCATTCTAAATGGCTTACCCCTTATTCTTAAACTGTGGCCCCTGGTTCTGGACTCCCCCAACATCGTGAACATGTTTCCTGCCTCTAGTGTGTCCAAGCCCGTAATAATCTTATATGTTTAAATAAGATATCCTCTCATCCTTCTAAATTCCAGAGTGTACAAGCCCAGCTGCTCCATTCTCTCAGCATATGACAGTCCCGCTATCCGGGGAATTAACCTTGTAAACCTCCCTCAATAGCAAGAATGTCCTTCCTCAAATTAGGGGACCAAAACCGCACACAACAAAACAAACAGAAACTCGTAAAACCGCATGCCTAGTTTGGCTAAAGGACACAGCTCCTGTCGCTGGGCGGAGCGCTGATAACTAACTAAAAGCTCGCAAACATACCCCCGCGGTCACGTGACAGTGCTGACCAATGACGAGGGTTCTGACTTCCCAGCCCCACCACTAGGTGGTGCTACACGCTATTGCAGCTGCTTGTTGACGGGGTGAGACACAAGGCCTTGCATCAGGGGATGCTGTAGGAATGTTTCCGAGACCGGGTGAAAGAAGGGATGGAAGGACAGAAAGATTTGCCTAACAGCATCCATGGTACTGGGAGAGTCTAGGATGACAAGTCAGAGCCTCAGAATTAAAGGACGTTCTTTTAGGAAGGAATATATTTCATCAGAGAGTGGTGAATCTGTGGAATACTTTGCCACAGAGGGCCATGGAGGCCAAGTCAGTGGATATTTTTACGGCAGAGATAGATAGATTCTTGATTAGTGCGGGTGTCGGAGGTTATGGGGAGAAGGCAGGAGAATGGGGTTAGGAGGGAGATATAGATCAGCCATGATTGAATGGTGCAATAGATTTAATGGGTCGAATGGCCTAATTTTACTCCTATTTAGTGGTCTGATAAACGACTCCTGGAGTTTTCAACAATACTTTATTCGAAAGTTCACATGGCAGCATACAGGTTTAACAGATACGTCTGGCCACATTGGTGGTCAGCGCGCAACGAACACGCGCAGGGGAAAAACCGCGCGAAAACAACAGCCCCTCCCGAGTCACGTGACCGCGGCTTCCGAACGCCGGGTTCGATATCTGCGTGTGCTAGCAGGCACCGCTACATGGGGCCCCCCCCCCTGAATCCGTGGTATGGAAACGTGCGGGTAAACGGACGGTTCGACTGGAACGCGTAGTCCGAGGTCGAGGGGCGAGCGTAACATTTGGGACCGGTAAAACAGTATCGGAGGGACGCGAAAAACGCGAACGAGGGACGGGCGTAACAAAGGGAACCGTAGAAACATGACCAGAGGAAACAGGTGCAGAGGGCGGCAAAACGGCCGGTGGACGTCCTCTATGCCGTGGAGTGGCCACGGTCACTGGGCTATCCTCGTCGACGTGTGCAGGCTTAAGGCGGCTCACGGAGACGAATTCCTCCTTTCCACCCATGTCCAACGTGAACGCCGAAACACCAGTACTCAGCACCCTGTACGGACCCTCGTACACCCGCTGTAACGGCGAGCGATGAGCGTCTCTACGGAGAAAAACATAAGCACAATCCCATGCCGGGGAGTGGGAAGTGGGAACCGAGACCAGAGCGCGCGCCCGCTCGCGAAGGTCCGCTAACAACTGTGAGTTTGGAAACACCTGGTCCGGAGGTCAAGAAAACGGGCAAGAAATCCCTGGAACCTGTAAAACTGAACCATAAACCAACTCGGCTGAGGAGGCTTTGAGGTCCTCCTTAGGCGTTGTTCTGATGCCGAGGAGGATCCATGGTAACTGGGCGACTCAATCAGGGCCGGTGAGTCTGGCTTTTAACGCCGACTTAAGGTGCCGGTGAAACCGCTCGACCAACCCGTTAGACTCCGGGTGATAAGCGGTAGGCTGGTGCAGCTTCGCGCCGTACAGCTGTGCCATACCACACCACAATGAAGACGTGAACTGGGCCCCCCTATCGGTGGTAATATGCGAGGGGACCTCGAAACGAGCGATCCAATGGACTACCTCGAGCATGCTTCAGCGGAGGTATCCGGCAATGGGATTGTCTCCGCCCACTTAAGTAAACCTGTCTACGATAGTCAGTAAGTGGGTTGCCCCGCGTGAACAAGGCAAGGGACCTACCAGGTCTACATGGATGTGCAGGAACCTGCCGTCCGGGACGGCAAAATCCTGGACCGGCGGGTGCACTTGTCTCTGCACTTTGGAGGTCTGGCACGGGATGCAGGAACGGGCCCATGCGGCGACCTGCTTCCTTAACCCATGCCAAACGAACTTCACAGCGACCAAAGCAGAGGTGGTGCGAATGGTCGGGTGCGCTAGGCTGTGGATGGTGTCAAAAACACGACGATGCCAAGCGAGCGGGCCAATCGGACGGACTTTACCGGTGGAGATATCACAAAGGACCCGCACGCCGGAGTTGCCGCATGGCACCTTGACCAGCTTCAGTCCTGATTCAGCATTGCGATAAATCTCCATACTGCCTGCTGGGCGGCTGCTAGCTCCTCGTAATCCACGCCGAGACTGAGCACTGAAACTTCACGTAGCGCGGGATGGGACTACGCGTCGGCCACAACATTTAGCTTACCTGCCACATGCCGAATATCAGGTGTGAATTCGGAAATGTAGGCGAGGTGCTGTTGTTGTCAGGTAGACCAAGGGTCAGAAACCTTGGGCAAGGCGAAAGTTAGCGGCTTGTGGTTGGTGAACGCAGTGAAAGCGTGCCCCTCCAAGAAATATCGAAAATGGCGGGTCGCTAGGTAAAGCGCAAGGAGCTCCCTGTCAAAAGCGCTGTATTTAACTTCGGGGGCTCGCAGCTGCCTGCTGAAAAATGCCAACGTGCCCGCTGCTTGAGGACGGCGCCTACCGCGACGTCGGAGGCGTCCACAGTGAGGGCCGTTTGGTCTGAAGCCCTAGGGTGTACCAGCATAGTGGCATTGGCCAATGCGGTCTTAGCCCCCTCGAAAGCGTTCTGTGCCTCCTCAGACCAGACCAGGTCCTTGGGCTTACCGGCCAGGCATTGGAACAACGGCCGCATGATGGCGGCTGCAGACGGGACGAATCGGTGATAAAAAGTTAACCATCCCGATAAACTCCTGCAGACCCTTGATCGATAATGGCCTGGGGAAATGACGGATAGCGTCGACTTTCCCGGGCAGTGGTTGCGCTCCCTGAGAGGTGATGATATGCCCTAAGAACGAGATGGAGCGCAGACCGAACTGGCACTTCTCAGGTTTGATGACCAACCTGTGTTTGTGCAGCCATTCGAAAAGTAGGCTGGAGGTGCTTAGTATGCTCTGCCTGCAAGCGGCTGGCTACCAGGATGTCGTCCAGGTAGATGAATATAAACGGCAAACCCCGGCTGACCTGATCCATTAGCCTCTGGAACGCCTGGGCCGCGTTCTTCAAGCCAAAAGGCATTCTGAGCCACTCGAAAAGGCCGAAAGGGGTAATGGTGGCCGTTTTAGGGACATCGTCAGGGTGGACAGGGATATGATTATACCCACGGATAAAGTCAACCTTCGAGAAGATGGTCGCACCTTCCAGGTGGGCCGAGAAATCCTGGATGTTCAGGACTGGATACCTGTCGGCTGTAGTTACTGTGTTTAAACGCCTGTAATCGCCGCAAGGTCTCCACCCTCCGGACGCTTTGGGCACCATGTGTAACGGGGAATCCCAAGGGCTATCCGACCCCCGGACAATCCCCATGTCCTCCATAACTTGGAACTCGTCTCGTGCGATGCGCAGTTTATCAGCGCGCGGGCGTGTACCGGTGGGCCCTCGGTGGGAATGTGGTGGACCATCCCATGACGGGGCATGGTCCCGTCAGAACGGGGCATGCGCAACCCTTGAAATTCGGCGAGCAGGGCTGTGAAAGGTTGTTGGATCTCAGCTACCTCGACGAGTTGCTGCAGGGGCGTTAACGGGTTGCGCGGCTTAGCAGGGCATGGGTCCGATGCAGGGAACATGCGACCACACAGTACATCGACTGACAGGGAGAATGCCCGCAAGAAATCAGCCCCCAGGATCGGTTGGGCGACGTCAGCAACGATAAACTCCCACCTGTACGGGTGGGAGTCGAAATTTAGGTTCGCGGTCCGCGTACCGTAGGTGCTAATATCGCTCCCGTTAATGGCCGAGAGGACAGGTCCCACCTTCCCAGCACGAACGTCTCGGGCGCATGGGGGCAGGATACTGGCATGGGCACCGGAGTCCACCAGGAAACGGTGGCTGGAATGGCGATCACGGACAAAGAGGCGTACGTTGGGGCCAATCGCGTTCACCTCTATGGTTGATCGGCCTGGGCGTTTCCCGGAAATGAACAAGGGCTCCGACATCTTCAGACTTCTGCTCCATAGCGCTGGTGGTAGTAGCACCATCTGCGTTGGACGTAGACCGCTGGCCGCGGTGATTCGTCTTTGACGCTAGGCTGGGTCTCCTCTTCTTCCCGATGTCGGTTCGGCTGCACCCGTTGCGTGACCATGGGGCGGGCGACGGCGTGTACGTCCCGCCGTCTGAGCGCCCTCAGCTTGTCGGCTTTCCCCGAGCTGCTGCGGGTTGCTGAAATCGACTCCCGCTAGCATTAGCTGCACTTCGTCGGCATCTGCTATAAGAACGCCTGTTCGAAAAGCAAGCAGGGGCCGTGCCCGTCCATCAGGGCCAACATCTTTGCCATGATCGTCGATGGCCTTCGGTCGCCGATGCAGTCCATATGCAGCAGCCTTGCCGCCCCGTCTCTACGGGAAAGACCGTAGGCGTGAAATAACAGGGCCTTCAACCCTTCGTACTTGCCGCTGGATGGAGGGAATCTGATATAGGGCAACAGCCTCGAGGCACAGTCCTGTGGCAATGCGCCCACCACATGAAAATACATAGTATCATCGTGGTTGATACGATGTAGATGAAACTGTGCCTCAACATGGGCGAACCACACCTGAGGTTGATCAGGCCAAAAGGCTGGCAGTTTGAAGGCCGGTGAGCCCTGCCTCGCGCTGGCCGATTCTACGGGAACACTCTCTTCCTGCATAATTCTGTTGTCTAACAACGGCTAGACAGGTCGGGGTCACCTATTTAGTGGTCTGATAAACGGCTCCTGGAGTTTTCAACCAGTCTTTATTCAAAAGCTCAAGTTGCAGCATACAGGTTTAACAGACACGTCTGGCCACATCGGTGGTCAGAGTTGAACTAACGCGCGCAGGGGAAAAACCGCGCGAAAACAACAGCCCTTCCCGCGTCACGTGACCGTGGCTTCCGAACGCCGGGTTCGATATCTGCGTGCGCTAGCAGGCGCCGCTACACCTATCACTTATGATCTTATGATCTTATGAAACAGGATGACTCAGAAACAGAAAGTGGGCGTCAAATTCTTTTATAAGAATTTCTTCACAGTGTGTAGGAAGGAACTGCAGATGCTGGTGTACACCGAAGATGGCATCTCCGGAGAAAAGGAAACGGTGACCTTTTGTGTTGGAACCCTCCTTCAGACTAAAACTAAACTAACATACAGGCAGAAGGGAGATCCAACTGCAGTATATAAAATTAGGGCAGGAAGAGATTGAGTAGATAGTCAGTGCCCTTGAGAGTTTAATGGAGTTGTGTGTCTTTTACACAGAGAGTGGCGGGTACCTGGAACTCGGTGCCAGACATGGTGGTGGAGGCAGATAAGATCGTGGTGTTTAATTGGCTTTTAAACAGGCACATGGCAATGCAGCAGGGAGATTAGTATATCTTGGTATCATGTTCGGTGTGGAAGATACGGGCTGAAGGGCCTGTTCCTGTGCTGTACTCTTCTCAATGATTCAATGATAACTTTTGTGGGCAGCACGGTGACGCAGTGGTAGAGTTGCTGCCTTACAGCGCTTGCAGCGCCGGAGACCCGGGTTCGATCCCGACGACAGGTGTTGTCTGTAAGGAGTGTCGTACGTTCTCCCCATGACCTGCGTTGATTTTCTTCGAGATTTTCGGTTTCCTCCCACACTCCAAAGTCTGTAGGTTAATTGGCTTGGTAAAAGTGTAAATTGTTCCTAGTGCGTATAGGATAGTGGTAATATGCGGGGATCGCTGGTCGGTGCGGGCACGGTAGGCGGAAGGGCCTGTTTCCGCGCTGTATCTCTAAACTAAACTAAACTAAATCTTTTGCGATGTAAAGCGCCTTGAGTATTCTAGAAAGGCGCTATATAAATCCCATCCATTATTATTTATGTTCTATGTTCTATGTTTTATGTTCTATGCACACAGATTCATCACAGCTTGGTTTGGGAACAGCTCCATCCAAGACCACGAGAAAATGCAGCAAATTGTGGATGCGGCCCAGCCCATCATACAAACCAACCTCCCTTCTATTGACTCCATTTATACCTCACGCTGCCTCGGCAAGGCCCAGCAGCATAATCAAGGATGGGTCGCATCCTGGCCACTCCCTCTTCTCTCCTCTCCCATCGAACAAAAGGTATAGAAGTATGAAAACGCACACCCCTAGAATCAGGGACAGTTTCTTCCCAGCTGTTATCAGGCAACGGAACCATCTAACTAAGAACTACACAGCAGTCCTTAACTAAGCAACAAGAAACTCAAGATTAAAGTTAATTTGGGGGAAACAGAAAGATGAAAGGCTACAGAGACATTGATTAATAATGATTTATTTCAACTCGACAGGTAACCATTGTGTCATGAGGGTATAGGAATCCTCTATTGGAATTTGAGGCAGTTTGAGCTTGCTCACGCCATTTCCCGATACACATCGTTAAGGCCTTTATTAAACCGACTTGTGCGACAGACTCACCACTGATTTATGAGCTGTTTTATTTTCCATTTGTGCCTATCTGAGACAGATATGGGGTATGGGTGTAGTCCAGAAGTCCCTCCTACATGCTCTATATATACACAAGTGTTTGGGGAGAGAGGAAATCATCCCTAGTGGTACAGGTAGGAAGGACCATACTGATATACCTGTGCTGGAAGAGTTGAAATGTGTAGGAAGGAACTGCAGATGCCAGTTTACACCAAACTCAGTGGGACAGGCAGCATCTCTGGAGAGAAGGAATGGGTGATGTTAATGGGTCAAGACCCTTCATCAGACTGAGAGTCAGGGGAGAAGGAGACATAGAAACATAGAAAATAGGTGCAAGAGGAGGCCATTCGGCCCTTCGAACCAGCACCGCCATTCATTGTGATCATGGCTGATCGTCCCCTATCAATAACCCGTGCCTGCCTTCTCCCCATATCCCTTGACTCCGCTAGCCCCTAGAGCTCTAACTAACTCTCTCTTAAATCCATCCAGTGATTTGGCTTCCACTGCCCTCTGTGGCAGGGAATTCCATAAATTCACAACTCTCTCGGCGAAAATTTTTTTTCTCACCTCAGTCTTAAATGACCTCCCCTTTATTCTAAGACTGTGGCCCCTGGTTCTGTACTCGCCCAACATTGGGAAAACATTTCCTGCATCTAGCTTGTCCAGTCCTTTTATAAGTTTCTATAAGATATTCCCTCATCCTTCTAAACTCCAGTGAATAGTCTCCAGAAATAGAGATATGGCAGGGCAAGGTGTGAAAACACAGATCAAAGAGGATGATGCTCAAGGAAATGTAGAATGGTGCATTGTTAGCTGAGGGGAAGGTGACAATGAGGCAGGAAAGTGGAATTAGGAGGCAGAGATCAGCCATGATTAAATGGCGAATTAGACTCGATGTGCCGAATGGCCTCATTCTACTCTTATAGCGTGAACTTGAGGCATGCATCTCTCGTTTTCTTTCCCTTGACTTTCAGATTGAAGCAGGGTCTCGACCCGAAACGTCACCCATTCCTTCTCTCCTGGCCCGCTGAGTTACTCCAGCTTTTTGGGTCTAAAGTTAAAGTCAAAGTCAATTTTATTCGTCACATACACCCGAAGGTGCAGTGAAATTAATTTGCCAGCAGCGATACACTTAAAGAGAACACACAATACACAATAAGATTTAACACAAACATCCACCACAACATTATTCACTGTCCTCCTCCTCCTTTGTTCACCCGTGGTCGGGGCCATGAACCCTCCGTAGTCGCTGCTACGGACGGCCCGATGTACAGGCCCTCTCGTCGGGATGATCCAAGTTCCGACGTCGGGACTGTCAAACATACTCCGCGGCTTGGAGTGCCTGAATCGGCCACTTCCTTACCGGAGACAGCGGCTTCAGGATGTTATAGGCCGCAGGCCGGCGGTCGGAGCTCTTCTCCGGCGATCCCCGGCAAGGGACTCCAGACTCCAGATGGTAAATCCACGCCACTCCCGCGACTAGAAGCTCCGCAGACCACAGCCCCATGATGCCAAAGTCACCAGGCCAGCGATCGGAGCACTCCTCCCTGGCGACCCCCAACAAGGGTTCCTCCCGGAGGTGTTGAAAATGGGAGCTGTGGGTGATGAGGCTGGGGGATGTTATTGGCATGAGGCAGCACAGAGTTAGAGATGAATCTTCAGAGCTAAGAACGGAGAGAACCTTATGATGAGCAGGAAAGGAGGGAAAGATGGAACTCCAATTATAATTTCCCTTTTACTGGGAGCTGGCTGTGTGCAAGTTATCCGCCACACTCCCTGAAACACAACAGTGACTGCACTTCAAAACTGTACGACTTCAGGAGGGCTCGAGCTTGTTGAAAGTGGAAACAAAATAAACTCCCCTTAGTTCTTTCAGCTGAATATTAACAGGCTGGTAGCAAAGAGTCTCACTGTTTCTGACTTCGACCCAGAGACACAGACATCTAAACACACACACAGAAGCGCATTGATTCATGTGCACACATACAGCAACAGTGAAACAGCAATGGAGAGAGGGAGAGAGGGACGGAGGGTGGCGGGAGGGGGAGGGAGAAGGAGAGGGAGAGGGATAGAGGGAGGTGGAGAGGGAGTGGGGGAGAAGGGGAGAGGGGGAGAGAGGGAGGGGGAGGAAGATGTTGGAGGGGGAGGAGGAGGAGTGGGAGGGGGAGGGGAGGGGAGGGGAGGGGAGCAAAGGGGAGGGGAGCAAAGGGGAGGGGAGGGGAGGGGAGGGGAGGGGAGGGGAGGGGAGGGGAGGGGAGGGGAGGGGAGGGGAGGGGAGGGGAGGGGAGGGGAGGGGAGGGGAGGGGAGGGGAGGGGAGCGGGAGGGAGAGGGAGAGAGGGAGGGAAAGAGGGAGGGAGGGAGGGCGGGAGGGGAGAGAGGGAGAGATGGAGAGGGGGGAGAGGGAGAGAGGGTGGGGGGGAGGGAGGGAGAGGGAGAGGGGGGAGGGGGAGGGGGAAGAGGAAGGTGAGGGAGAGGAAGAGGGGGAGAGGGAACGAGAGAGGGAGGGGGAATGGGAGATCGAGAGGGAGACAAGGACAAGACACTACAGCACTGAGATAGACACAAAATGCTGGAGTAACTCAGCAGGACAGGCAGCATCTCTGGATAGAAGGAATGGGTGATGTTTCATGTCGAGACCCTTCTTCTGACTCTGAAGAAGGGTATCGACCTGAAATGTCCCATTCCTTCTGTCCAGGAATGCTGCCTTTTCCCGCTGAGTTACTCCAGCATTTTAGAAACATAGAAACATAGAAAATAGGTGCAGGAGGAGGCCATTCGGCCCTTCGAGCCAGCACCGCCATTCATCGTCCCCAATCAATAACCCATGCCTGCCTTCTCCCCATATCCCTTGACTCCACTAGCCCCTAGAGCTCTATCTAACTCTCTCTTAAATCCATCCAGTGATTTGGCCTCCATTGCCCTCTGTGGCAGGGAATTCCACAAATTCACAACTCTCTGGGTGAAAACGGTTTTTCTCACCTCAGTGCTAAATGGCCTCCCCTTTATTCTAAGACTGTGGCCCCTGGTTCTGGACTCACCCAACATTGAGAACATTTTTCCTGCATCTAGCTTGGCCAGTCCTTTTATAACGTTATATGTTTCTATAAGAATACCCATCATCCTTCTAAACTCCAGTGAATACAAGCCTAGCCTTTTCAATCTTTTCTCATATGACAGTCCCACCATCCCAGGGATCAATCTCGTGAACCTACACTGCACTGCCTCAATCACAAAGATGTCCTTCCTCAAATTAGGAGACCAAAACTATACGCAATACTCCAGATGTGGTCTTACCAGGGCCCTTTACAACTGCAGAAGTACCTCTTTACTCCTATACTGAAATCCTCTTGTTATGAAGGCCAACATTCCATTAGCTTTCTTCATTGCCTGCTGTACCTGCACGCCAACTTTCAGTGACCGGTGTACAAGGACGCCTAGGTCCCGTTGTACCTCCCCCTTACCTAACCTAACCCCATTGAGATAATAATCTGCCCCCTTGTTTTTGCCGCCAAAGTGGATAACCTCACATTTCGTGAACATCTTTGGTGTAAACCAGCATCTGCAGTTCCTTCCTACACACTACACAGCTGAATGATTCAATCTTTCCTTGTGTGAGAGACCTGCTATCCTTGGACTCAATCTAGTGAACATTGACTGTATTACCTCCATCTTAATTATATCCTTCCTTAAGTGAGTGGACCAGACCTGTACACAATATTCCAAATGCAATCATGCGGATTTTTGAATTGTTGGTCAGGCCGCATTTGGAATATTGTGAGCAATTTTGGGCACCATAACTGAGGAAGGATGTGCTGGCTCTGGACAGGGTCCAGAGGAGGTTTACGAGAATGATCCCAGGAATGAGTAGGTTAACCTATGATGAGCGTTTGTCGGCACTGGGCCTGCACTCGCTGGAGTTTAGAAGAATGATGAGGGAACCTCACTGAAACGTACAGAATAGTGACAGGCTTGGATAGAGTGGATGTGGAGAGGATGTTTCCACTAGTGGGTGAGTCTAGGACTAGATGTCATACTCAGAATTAACGCGTTCTTTTTGGAAGGATATGAGGAGGAAGGTGTTTTGGGAAGAAGATGAGGAGAAATTTCTCCAAGTCAGAGGGTGGTGAATCTTTGCCACAGAAGGCTATGGAGGCCATCAGTGGATATTTTTAAGGCAGATAGATAATTTTTTGATTAGTACAGGTGTCAGAGGTTATGGTGAGAAGGCAGAAGAATGGGGTTAGGAGGGAGAGATAGATCAGCAATGTTTGAATGGCGGAGTAGACGATGGCCTAATTCTACTCCTGTCACATGTCCTTATGACCTTATGAGTCCTACAGCGTGGAAACAGGCCCTGCGGCTCAACTTACCCACACGAGCAAACATGCCCCATCTACACGAGTCCCACTTGCCTGCATTTAGCCCCTATCCCTCCAAACCTGTCCTATACATGTACCTGTGTAAATGTTTCTTAAATGTTGCACCTGTGTACGAATTCTTTAAAAGTTACATTTTAGTTTACTCTCATGCTTTGCAATGTTATTTCCCAATCCAGCATTGCTAACTCACGACTCATTACTTTGTCGTTTTCTTTATTCAGATTCAAGACTCTATTTTCAGGGTCAGTGGAATCACCCCCAATCTTTAGATAAAACTCAATTAAATGAGAGTAAAGGTTTAATAGGAATCCGAGAGGTAACCTTTTCACACAGAGGGTGGTGGGTGTATGGAACAAGCTGCCAGAGGCTGGGACTATCCCATCGTTTAAGAAACAGTTGGACAGGTACATGGATAGGACAGGTTTGAAGGGTTATGGACCAAGCGCAGGCAAGAGGGACTAGGGTAGCTGGGACATCGTTGGCCGGTGTGGGCGCGTTGGGTTGAAGGGCCTGTCACTTTATGACTCTATGACTCTAATGAATCTAAATGAAAAGCAGATCCCTAAAGGCTCCTTAATTGCTGCATCTTAAATTAACCCATTCTAATAAAACAATGCTGGATGCAAAATAGCTTGTTCACATTGATTTTTCAATGTTCCCATCTAATAATACAAGTCTTGTACACTCCATAAATTCATCCCCGACAGCATTACTGCTCATTGGACTAGGTTGAATTAGATTAGAGTTCCCTTGGTTATTGCAGTGCCCTTGTTACATTCAACTCTAATTTTCTGATTTATATTAAGCCTGCATTGCCACTATTGGTTTGAAACCCTATATGCAATTCTCATTAACCTTTTCTGCTCATTCATTGTTCCAACAAAACCAATCCTACTCCTTCATTTTCAAAGCAAAGATCTTTTTACTCCATATCCTCTGTTTCACTCTTCAAAATCAGGGCGACACAACCTTCATTTCCATTTCACCTACCTATTCCTTCACAGAAAAATAGGAAATCAAGAATCGAGTCAATTGAGTGTTTAATTGTCAAATGTAGACACAAAATGCTGGAGTAACTCAGCGGAACAGGCAGCATCTCTGGAGAGAAGGAATGGGTGACCTTTTGGGTCAATATCCTTCTTCAGACTGAGAGTCAGGGGAGTGGGAGACATAGAGATATGAAGGGCAAGGTGTGAAAGGGGATCAAAGGGGACGATCCTCAAGGAAATGTAGAATGATACATTGTTAGCTGAGGGGAAGGTGACAACGAGGCCGCGATTAGGAGGCAGAGATCAGCCATGATTGAATGGCGGAGTGGACTTGATGGGCCGAATGGCCTATTTCTACTCCTATAACTTGTGAACTTGTGAACTTGAGGCATACAGTCAGTAATATTTCATCAGGAGAACAGTGAAACTAGTCGGAGAACCAGGATGGGAGAGGGTCAGAGGGAGAGGGAAAGCAAGTGTTACTTAAAGTTAGAAAAATCAATATTCATAGCGCTGGGTTGTAAGATGCCCAAGCGAAAAATGAGGTGCAGTTCCTCCAATTTGCTTTCAGCCTCACTCTGGTGTAGGCCAAGGATACAAAGGTCAGTGTGGGAATGGGAGGTGTAGTCTGGTGCTAGACTCTCCCACTACTGGAAACATCCTGCCCACATCCACGTTATCCAGGCTTATTAGGTTAATGACATCAGCTCTTAGGGCTAAAGGAATCAAGGGATATGGGGAGAAAGCAGGAATGGAGTACAGATTGTGGATGATCAGCCATGATCATATTGAATGGTGGTGCTGGCTCGAAGGGCCGAATGGCCTACTCCTGCACCTATTTGTCCATGTTTCTATGGACATTGTGGACCGATGGAGCTGTACCTGTGCTGCATGGCTCTATGTTCTCTGTCCATAACAGTACGTAGCACAACCAAATTAAAAGCAAGAGTAGGAATAGGTGATTTGGCCCTTCAATCCTGCAGTGCTGTTCAGTCGGATAATGGCAGAGCAGCCATGAGCTGATCGTGGCTAAAACAGAATATATATTAGAAACCAACGGAAGTTCAATCACCGTAGATGGAATGAGAAACGGAATTCATATTCCAAGTGGAAGGCAGTTCGTCAGACATCTCGAACGGAAACATTAATGCTCTTTCTCTCTGCACAGATGCTGCCTGACCTGTTGAGTGTTTCCGGCTTTTAGGTCATAAGGTCATATGGAATAGGATTAGAATTAGACCATTCGACCCATCAAGTCTACTCCGCCATTCAATCATGGCTGATCTATCCGTCTTTCCTAACCCCATTCTCCTGCCTTCTCCCCATAATGGCACCCATACCAATCAAGAATCTATTTATCTCTGCCTTAAAAATATCCACTGACTTGGCCTCTACAGCCTTCTGTGGCAAAGTATTCCACAGATTCACCATGCTCTGACTTAAAGAAATCTCTCCTCATCCCCTTCCTAAAACTCCTTTTTGAACATATGTAATGATTTTCTTTGGACTGCTCGCTTTTGTGGATACTTACGCAGGTTCACAACTCTCTGAGGGAAGAAATGTCTTCTAGATGGAGACAGTGGAACAGTGAAAATCACAGCACAGGAAGAGACCTTTGGCCCACAATGTTTATCTGAATATGTTGCCAATCTGATCTAATCTCATAGTCTTTACTTTAGACTTTGGAGATACAGTGGGGAACCAGGCCCTTCAGCCCAGCGAATCCACGCCGACCAGCGATCAGCCCCTACTCTAACCTCCACACACTAGGGACAATTTTACAACATACCAAAGCCAATTTCCATAAAAACCTGTACGTCTTTGGAATGTGGGAGGAAACCGGAGCACCTGGAGAAAATCAACGTGGTCACAGGGAGAACTTACAAACTCCACACAGACAGCACCTGTAGTCAGGTTCGAACCCGGGTCTCTGGCGCTGTAAGGCAGCAACTCTACCGCTGCGCCACCGTGCTGCTTGAATTCAACATATGATTGATACACCTTCATTCCCTGCATATCTATTTGCCTATCTAAAACATTCTTTAATACCACAATCACATCTGCCTCCAACACCCTCCACCCTCCACTCTCTGCATTAAAATCTTGCCCCTGTAAAAAACTAGCCTCACATTACTCCTTTAAACATTACCACATTCTCCTTAAAGCCATATCCTCTAGCCTATAACATTTCCACCTTGGGGAAAAGGGTTTTATGAGAACATACAAGGCAAGATTAGAAAATTTGCAGATGACACAAAAGTGGGTGGTTTTGCAGATACATAGTTAAATTGGTTGCGATAAATTGCAGGTAGATCAGGTGGTCAAAAAGGCTTTTACCACATTGCTTCTCAGTGCTTGCTAGACTACTGTTCTCAGATCTCGTTGGGAACCCCAACACAAGCGCGAGAATGATCGATCCGCTCCGACCAGCAAAGTGGAAAAACCAATGCAAAAACTGCACCAAGGCGCTGATTTCTCCCCTCGCAATCTGGAACGACTCAACACCCCGATCGCAAACTTATGTCTGGGGGTCCGTTTAGATCCCATACGAGCTCCCAATATAATTATACTCATAGAGCGTACCCCCTTAGTCTAGTTCAGTAAAACACTGAGTCAAGCACTGGATCACTATTCCATATTTTTTCGAACAATAACAAACTCCCTATACAATAACTAACCACCGCGGGTCCGATCCTTGTCTCTGCTCGTTCAAGCCCTTCAGCCTAATGCAAGCAGACACCTCCAAAAGATTACGCAGTCCAAAGTGCCCCGCCAGAAAATTGACTCCGATCCTCGTGGGGTTCAATCTTTTATAGGTCATCGGACCCTGTGGCGTGAAACTAGGTGGGGGTGGCAGCCCCTACAAACCAATCACACATATCAATTACAATATATTTTTATTGATAGTTCCACAACCCAATTACAAAGTACCCCATTACAATGTTTCTACAGAAGCTTCTGGAAGGAAGTCAGTCAACCAGAGTAATGCAACATTTTCCCAGGTAGTTTAAACAATTCAAACTTCACACTTCATCCAATCATCAAACAGTAGCACAAACACTTTGCAACATTATTAACAGTATTTACAACTCCACCTTATCTGACCAATCCTGACCTCTGAGCTCCGCTGCAAAGTCCTCATGAATTTAAACAAAGGAAAGGATCTGGATCTTATCTTATCCTGCATATTAATCTAGGGTTCAGGCTATCTGGCACCAAGTCACAGCATGCAACTTTTCACAGAAAGAGGCCAAGCAGGCCTTGCAAATGCAAAGATCCTCCATTTTATGATACCTCTAATTTGGCCAATATTAACAGATTTCCAGATATGTAGTTAAAGTGGTTGTGATAAATCGCTGATAGATCGGGTGGTCAAAAAGGCTTTTACCACATTGGCATCCATCAGAGTATTGAGCATAGAAGTTAGGAGGTCATGTTGCAATTGTATAAGACGCTGGTGAGATCACATTCAGTTCTGGACACCATGTTATAGGAAAGATGTTGTCAAGTTGGAAAGTATAAAGAAGATTTATGAGGATGTTTCCAGGACTAGAGGGTGTGAGCTATAGGGAGAGGTTGAGTAGGCTGGGACTCTATTCCTTGGAGCACAGGCGGATGTGCGGTGATCTTATAGAGGTTTACAAAATCATGAGAGGAATAGATCGGGTAGATGCCCAGAGTCTCTTGCCCAGAGTAGGTGAATCGAGTACCAGAGGACACAGGTTCAAGGTGAAATGGAAAAGATTTAATAGAAATCTGAGAGATAACATTTTAACATGAAGGGTGGTGGGTGTATGGAGCAAGCTGCCAGAGGAGGTAGTTAAGGCAGGCACTATCGCAACATTTAGGAAGCAATTAGACAGGGACATGGATAGGCAGGATTGGAGGGATATGGGCCAAATGCAGGCAAGTGGGACTAGTGTGGCTGAGACATATTTGCCAGTGTGGACAAGCTGGGCTGAAGGACCTGTTTCCATGCTGTAGGACTCCAAGACTGTGACTCAATGTGACCTATGCCTCTCATAATAGGATTTACTTCCATCAGGTCTCCTCCTCAGCGTCAGATACTCCAGAGACAACAATCTAAGTTTATCCAAACTTGCAGTTAATACTCTATAATACAAGCATCATTTTGGTGAAAACCTCTTTTCCACCCTCTCCAAGGCCTCCACATCCTTCCTGCAATGATACATACAGAACTGCACACAATACTCCACATACGGCCTAGCTAAAGTTAACAAGAGATACTTCAGGATATCCCAATGCACTTCACAACCAATGAAGTGTTTTTCAAGAGTAGTCGGTGTTCTAATATAAAAAGCTACAGAAAGGAGGCCTTTCAGAAATATCAGTCAAAGCCCTTGATGTTAAATGAGTTCCTAGATCGGCTTGAACATTGCACCACTCAAAGATTAGTGGAAGTGTCTCCGTTTCGGACTGGTTCATGTTGAGCGATACTTTCATTAAATGGGTTGCTGAGGGTTCATTTTAGAATTACATTGTGCAAGATGTCCAATAACTGCTCCTGAGGGGCCTACTGTTCACATTTAGTTTAGTTTAGATTAGAGATACAGCGCGGAAACAAGCACTTCACCCCACCGAGTCCGCGCCGACCAGCGATCCCCGCACACTAGCACTGTCCTACACACACTAGGGATAGTTTACAATTATACCAAGCCAATTAATCTCTAACCCTGTACGTCTTTGGAGTGTGGGAGGAAACCCGGGATCCCCGAAAAAAGATCTGGATAGAGTGGATGTGGAGAGGATGTTTCCCCTAGTGGGAGAGTCTAGGACCATATCCTCAGAATTAAAGGCCGTTCTTTTAGAAAGCGGATGAGGAGTAATTTCTTTCGTCAGAGGGTGGTGAATCTGTGGAATTAATTGCTGTGGAGGTTGTCAATGGATATTTTTAAGGCAGAGATAGATAGATTCTTGAATAGTACAGGTGTCAGGGGTTATGGTGAGCAGGAGAATGGGGTCAGGAGGGAAAGATAGATCAGCCTTGATTGAATGGCGGAGTAAACTTGATGGGCCAAATGGCCCAATTCTGCTCCAATAACTGATAAACTAATGAATATGAAAACCCACACAGGTCACGAGGACAACGTACAAACTCCGTACCGACAGCACCCGTAGTCAGGATGGAACCCGGGTCTCTGGCGCTGTGAGGCAGCAACTCTACCGCTGAGCCACCATACCGCTGTTTTCTACGAGCTGTGATTGACACGGATAGTGGAGATAAGCGAGATTTTGTTGCCCTTTAGTGGGCAGAGGCATCACGTGTCTCAGTGCCGCTCTGCAGGGTAAATAAAAAAACTCTTCAAAATGAATCAAGAGGGAAATTTGATGGAAGTTTCGGGAAAAAAAAAAAGATGTAAGAAAGGCTCCAGGGAGAAAGTGATTACAGGGAGTGGATGATAGAAACATAGAAACATAGACAATAGCTGCAGGAGTAGGCCATTCGGCCCTTCGAGCCTGCACCGCCATTCAATATGATCATGGCTGATCATCCAACTCAGTATCCTGTACCTGCCTTCTCTCCATACCCCCTGATCCCTTTAGCCACAAGGGCCACATCTAACTCCCTCTTAAATATAGCCAATGAACTGGCCTCAACTACATTCTGTGGCAGAGAATTCCAGAGATTCACCACTCTCTGTGTGAAAAATGTTTTTCTCATCTCAGTCCTAAAAGATTTCCCCCTTATCCTTAAACTGTGACCCCCTTGTTCTGGACTTCCCCAACATCGGGAACAATCTTCCTGCATCTAGCCTGTCCAACCCCTTAAGAATTTTGTAAGTTTCTACAAGATCCCCCCTCAATCTTCTAAATTCTAGCGAGTACAAGCCAAGTCTATCCAGTCTTTCTTCACATGAAAGTCCTGACATCCCAGGAATCAGCCTGGTGAACCTTCTCTGTACTCCCTCTATGGCAAGAATGTCTTTCCTCAGATTAGGAGACCAAACCTGTACACAATACTCCAGGTGTGGTCTCACCAAGACCATGTACAACTGCAGTAGAACCTCCCTGCTCCTATACTTAAATCCTTTTGCTATGATTCACCACAGTGGGTTAAACGGAGTGTAAACTAAGGAAACGCTAACACGAGTGTTCAGTCCCTGGAGCCTGATCCAGCAGTCAGTTACATGGGCTGATTTGTACTTCAATGTCATTTACCCATCTTTGACCTTTCTCCCTTCACCGAATAGAAATCTATCGACCGTAGTGGTGAAATTGAAAATATTCCCACAGCCAGTCCGCTGGGGGAGAGAATTCCACGTCTGAAAAAAGCCTTCTGAGTTCCCTCCAATGTTGATGTTAACATCATCAGAGTAATCACTTCTCCCACTGCACACATCCACGCGCCACAGTGGTTCAATGGTTCAACGGTGCTTATATGTCACAAATATGGAGGAGGCGCTGTCCTGAACGGCTGCCTGTCCTGCAGCTGTCCGTTTTTTTCCCCTTCGTTTTTATTATTTTTAGTACGTTGAGTGTGTAGTCAGGGGGCCTAATCTTTTTATGTGTGGGGGGTGGTGGGGGGGAAGGGGGAAACTGCTTTTCGAGTCCCTACCTGGTCGGAGGGGTTGCCTTCCTCCGAGCAGCGACTTCGACCTGTCCTTGCGGCCTACCAGCGGGTCCTGGAGCGACGTTTCCCTGAGGGGACCGGGCCAGAACATCGGCTTTGGCGGCGGCGCAGAACATCGGCTTTGGCGGCGGCGCAGCGCTGGAGCGCTATTGCGGAGCGGGCAATGCCTTTCCTGGGTCGCCGCGCTGGAACTCCAGTATGCTGGGACCGCCGATAAGAACATTGTGGAGCCGCGGTTCTGTGGAGCGGCCAGCTGCGACGCTGAACTTTACATCCCGGAGCCTGGGATCTCTTGCTGAGATTGCCAGTGTGCGGAGCTCCGTCTGGCGCGGTCTGTTGACTTGGAAGCCGCGGTCTCCGGTGGGAAGGCGGCCGTTCCTGGCACCCCAAGCCGCTGGGGGTTCTCCCGACGCCGGAGCACCATCACCCGGCGAGAACATCGGGCGCCGTGGCGGCGACTGTGGAGGCCTCAATAGGCCCGACTTTGGTGGACAAGAGGATGGGGACTGGACTTTGTGCCTTCCCCCACAGTGGGAATCACTGTGGGGGGATGTTTTTGTGTTGAACTTCTTTTTGAATGCTATGTTGTATTTTTATTAGTGTGCTGCAAGGACATCAGAATTTCCCCTGAATAAGGGGATTAATAAAGTTTAATCTAATCTAATCTAATACAACTGCACAGTGAAGTTCTTTTTGCATACATTACACATGCTGGCACTGCCATTATTCTCAGTCCAAAGTCCATTGGCCCACACACTAGATGGTTGGGGCGGCATGGTGGCGCAGCGGTAGAGCTGCTGCCTTACAGCACCGCAGACCTGGGTTCGATCATGACCTCGGGAGCTTACTGTACGGAGTTTACAATAGATAATAGACAATATGTGCAGGAGTATGCGATTCAGCCCTTCGAGCCAACAATACCATCTGAAGGTCTTGACCCGAAACGTCACCTATTCCTTCGCTCCATAGATGCTGCCTCACCCGCTAAGTTTCTCCAGCATTTTTGTTTAACGCCATTCACTATGATCATGGGATGGCGGGACTGTTAATCCCCGGGATGGCGGGACTGTCATATGAGGAAAGATTGAAAAGACTAGGCTTGTATTCACTGGAGTTTAGAAAGATGAGGGGCGATATTATAGAAACAGACAGAATTATAAAAGGACTGGACAAGCTAGATGCAGGAAAAATGTTCCCAATGTTGGGCGAGCCCAGAACCAGGGGGCACAGTCTTAGAATAAAGGGGAGGCCATTTAAGACTGAGGTGAGAAAAAACATTTTCACTCAGAGAGTTGTGAATTTGTGGAATTCCCTGCCACGTCACTGGATGGATTTAAGAGAGAGTTAGATAGAGCTCTAGGGGCTAGTGGAATCAAGTGATATGGGGAGAAGGCAGGCACAGGTTATTGATTGGGGATGATCAGCCCATGATCACAATGACTGGCAGAACTGGCTCAGTCTGGCAGCATCGATCAAGAAAATAAATAGGTGATGTATCAGTCTGAATGGACTCCTCCTGCACCTATTTTCTATGTTTCTATGATCATCCACAATCAGTCCCCCATTCCTGCCTTCTCCCCATATCCCTTGACTCCGCAATTTTCAGGAGCTCTACCTAACTCTCTCTTGTCTATTGTCTATTGTCTATTGAAAGCATTCAGTGAATTGGCCTCCACTACCTTCTGAGGTTGAGAATTCCACAGATGAAAAAGTTTTTCCTCATCTCCGTTCCAAATGTCTTACCCCTTATTCTTAAACTGGGGCCCCTGGTTCTGGACTCCCCCATATTTACGTATTTTCCTTGTGGCCCCCGTAGGATTACTCCGGGTGCTCCGGTTTGCTCCCACATTCCAAAGACGTGCAGGTTTGTCGGTTGCAGGTTAATTAGCCTCTGGGAAACAAAATTGACCCCATTGTGTAGTGTATTGATGATCATTGGTCAGCGCGGACTCGGTGGGCCAATGGGCCCATTTCTACGCTGTATCTCTAAACTAAACTAAAGGTCTTCCAAACTCTAGGAATTATGCTAGATGCCGGCAAACTGTCTTTGTGATTAAAACCTCTCAATCCGTGTGCTATATGTTCTACACACTATGCTCCATATTTTATGTTCTACGTTTCATGCTTAGTTTAGTTAGCAGATGTGGCATGGAAACAGGCCATTCAGACCACTGAGTCCACACCGACAATCACACGTTCACACAAGTTCTATGTATGTTAACCCACTTTTACATCCACTGCCTACACACTGAGGAAAATTATACAGAGGCCAACTAACCAAGCGATCATGACTACAGGTGCTGTCTGTACAGAGTTTGCACGTTCTTCCTTGATCTGTGTGGGTTTTCTCCGAGATCTTCGGTTTCTTCCCACACTCCAAAAATGTAAGGTATGTAGGTTGTTGGAAAAACTCAGCGGGTGCAGCAGCATCTATGGAGCAAAGGAAATATGCAATGTTTCGGGCCGAAACCCTTCTTCAGAACCCATCTTCTTCAGCCCAAAACATTGCCTATTTCCTTTGCTCCATAGATGCTGCTGCACCCGCTGAGTTTCCCCAGCATTTTTGTCTACCTTCGATTTTCCAGCATCTGCAGTTCCTTCTTAAACAAGTATGTAGGTTAATTGGCTTGGTAAATGTAAAAATTGTCCCTAGTGGGTATAGGATAGTTTTGATGTGCGGGGATCACTGCTCGGCCTGGACACGGTGGGCCGAAAGGGCCTGTTTCCGCCCTGTATCTCAAAAACTAAAACTAAAAACTAAAACTAAAAAAAAAAACAAAGGGCTAGACCCTTCTTCAGAATGATACATCACCTATTTCTTTTCTCAAGCGATACTGCCAGACTGAGTTACTCCAGCGTTTTGTGTCGATCTTCAGTTCAACCCAGCATCTGCAGTTCCTTCCTAAACTAAGGGGCTGTACTAATCGATATTATTGTCTTTCCGCTGACTGGATAGCGCACAACAAAAACTTTTCACTATACCTTTTCACACACACGTGGCAATAAACTCAACAACTAAACTTATTCTGTCAACCTTTTATATGTTTGCTTCAATTTGTGGTAAAAACATTCCCCAATGAGCTTCAAAACTGGCTGAATCCACTGAACTTTTATGGAGATTGAGATGCTTGTATTGTTCCATGTGGCGTACCAGCGTTTTGCAGAACTACAGTAGGTAATACAAAGAGTCGTCATAAGTGGTAGGTGCAGAATTAGGCCTTTCGGCCCATCGAGTCTACTCCGCCATTCAATCATGGCTCATCTATCTTTCCCTCCTAACCCCATTCTCCTGCCTTCTCCCCATAATCTCCAACACATGTACTAATCAAGAATCTACCTATCTCGGCCTTACAAAATTATCCATTGACCTCCACAGCCTTCTGTGGCAATGAATTCCATGGATTCACCACCCTCTGACTGAAGAAATTCCTACTCATCTCCTTCCTAAGAGAACAGCTTTTAATTCTGAGGCTATGACCTCTGGTCCTAGACTCTCCCACAAGTGGAAACATCCTCTCCACATCCACTCTATCCAAGCCTTTCACTATTCATTCTGGGTCCCACTGACAAAGTTATGAAGTACCCTTTTTTCCCCCCAATGGCCCCTCCCCTCCCCTCCCCCGCCCTCCTTATTTCTCGATGCCCCCCAAGGTACTTGTTATTTCTCAGCACCCTCCCCCCCTGTGGATCCCCCCCCCCCCCCCTTAGTTAATGCCCCTCCCCGCGCTGGGTCCCCATTAGTTATCAGCGGCCCTCCATTCTGGGTCCCCCCTGTCCTCAGCGGCCCCTCCATTTCAGGTCCACCCTGTCCTCCATGCCCCCCCCCCCCCTCCCTCACTCCGGGCCCCCTTTAGTTCTCGACGGCCATTAACTCCAGATCCCCCCCTGTCCTCAGAGACCCTTAAGCCCACGTCCCCCTCTGTTCTCGGTGCCCCACCCCCCCCTCACTCTGGGTCACCCTCTATCCTCAGTGACCCCCTCACTCTGAGTTCCCCTCTGTCCTTGGCAGCCCCTCGCTACGGGTCACCCTATGTCCTCGGTGGCCCTCCCCACGCCTGGTCCCCATCTATCCTCAGCAGCCTGGTGGCTCGAGCCTCCGTCCTCGGGACTTGCCATCATGCTTGCCGGAGAGATTTTGTTTTTTTCACATTTACTGTAAATCAGCTTCTAGAGATCTCCTTTACCAGGTCTGACAGATACTTATTTCATTCATTAAGAAAACAAATGGTAGTGCTTGATTCAACTGGAAGAAGCAAAACCCTCGAGGAGTGTACACTATCAAACACTGTTCACTTTCATCAGCTCCAGATTGGAAATATCAAGGGTTATATGTAACAGAATGAAACACTGTAGTGTGGCAGGCGTGGGGGGGGTGGGGGGCTATGGGACTGTGGAGGGAGGAGACAGGTGGATGCTGTGTTGTAGAGATAAAGACACAGCCAAATAATACCGTGAAACAAAATACTCCAAGACCACAAAATACTGCAGAGAGGTATTAAAGTCATAAGTGATAGGAGCAGAATTAGGCCATTCGGCCCATCAAGTCTACTCCGCCACTCAATCATGGCTGATCTATCTCTCCCTGCTAACCGCATTCTCCTGCCTTCTCCCCATAATTTTTGACACCCGTGCTAATCAATAATCTATCTATGTCTGTCTGATCAACCAGGTGGCTGCGTGCACGGCAGCCTCGCCAACAGCCCGTCTTGTCCCTTTCTTCTTTTGTTGTTTAAAGTCTGTGTTTACTTGTATGTTTGTATTATATGGGGATTTGGGAGGGGGGGGGGGGGGGGGGGGTTGGGGAAAACTTTTTTTTAATCTCTTCCCCTGATGGAGCTGCAACATTTTTCTTGTCGTGTCTCCGTGTGCACTGCGGCCAGTCCAGTCTTTCTTCATATGAAAGTCCTGACATCCCAGGATGTTATAGTCATGTCTAGATATATCTAGTTCTGATCTGTATGTACGCTGGTATGTAGAGCAGTGTGTCTACATCGGGAGAGGCTAGCGCACACTCAGAGATTTAGTTTAGTTTGCCTCGAGGGATGGTGAGGACCACAATTTTTACCACGTTCACGATCACGTTCACGAGATGCCACACGGATAAAACAGTTAGTAGGAACGAAAAGTTATGAATTATTTATTTGTTTTGTATTACTTCAATAAAAGACCAATTAATCAAGAAACAACGTCTGGAAGATTCGTTTTTGCTATCTGTTAGTGCGCAAACTATATGTCCACCACATATATCGCCCGCACCTCCAGACTCAGGAACAGCTTCTTACCCAGAGCTATAGCGGCTCTGAACCGGCCCTGCTGAGTGCCCCCCACCCCCACGGACTGTCTCCCTCGGATGGTCACGTCGCACAGACACATCTGCACTTTAGTCTGTTTTGACTATTTTACTGTTGTAATGTTCTTTGTACAAACCATGTTCTCGGGTATCTAAACCTAAATTTTAGTAGTTACTTAAGTTATGATGTCGGATGGAAGCTGCATACCCAAATCTCGTTGCACTTATGTGCAATGACAATAAAATATATTATTATTATTATTATTATTATTATTATTATTATTATTATTATTATTATTATTATTATTATCATTATTATTATTATTATTATTATTATTATTATTATTATTATCCCCGAGTAGTAACGGTAATTAAAAGTTGGACATTGAAAAGTTTAGAAATAGCTGTTACACTACACATTACAAATAAGGGGATGTCTATTTAAAACACAGTTGAGAAAACATTTCTTCTCTCAGATGGTGATGAATCGTTGGGATTCATTGAATGGATTCAAGCCCAAATGGTACAGGGAAGCCAAGAGTTCTGGAGAACAGGAAGGAAAATGTTGCTGAGGCTGATCTGAATCACGATTTTAGTGTTGTCGAGGCCAAGAACTGAACCATGACTTGACCCGCAAGCTTGTTCTGTCATTCAGGAAAATCATGGTTCAGTTCTTGGCCTCAACACCATTTTTCTTCCCGTTCTCCAGAACTCTTGGATCATTACTGCTCCTTTCCTTTATAGAGTCATAGAGTGATACAGTGTGGAAACAGGCTCGTCGGCCCAACTTGCTTGCCCACACCGACCAACTACACTAGTCCCACCTGCCCGCGTTTGGCCCATGTCTCTCCAAACCTGTCCTATCCATGTACCTGTCTAATTGTTTCTTAAACATTGCAATAATAACTAGCTCAACTACTTCCTCTAGCAGCTCATTCCATACACCTACCACCCTTTGTGTGAAAATGTTACCCCTCAGTGCAAAATGCCAAAATGAGTTATTTGCATCTAGAACAGAAAAGACTTTACCCAGGTTCTTCCACCGTCCACATCGGGTGGTGTGACCGTTTGATGGCAGTTTTTAACCCTTAGGGTTGATGCAGATCCTTATTTCATCTTTGTTCTTCTTGACTGCTGCAACCATGGTGGAGACCCAGGAAGAGGGGTCGTGGACAGGGGCTATTACGCCCACATCGCCCGGGACTTGCATAACCCAGTGAAGGATGAGGTGCCTGGTGGGGGCTATAAGCGTACACGGGCAGATCGTGTCTGCAAACCAAACCCGCTTATTGGAAAATTTACCGGTTACTGTGCATGACCCGTTTAGTTTTATGTGCTCTCATATGCAGTAAAGTAATAAATGCCACGCCATACAATTTTCACCTTTCACAATATGGCCTACTAACCAATATATATATGCTTTACTTCTTTAAGAGGAAGGATGTAGATTAACCCTTATTAATTCATGCCATTTATAACCTTCACCACACATATGTGATTGCCACCCTTCACATGGTATTACGGTACTACACAAGGACAGTCAACTTGCTCTCTCTCTCTCTCTCTCTCTCTCACACACACACACAAGCCAGTGGAGCCGGACATGAGCAGCTGACTGCTTTAATGTTCCTGTTTTGCCTATAGAATAAAGATTGATTTCACCATGTGTGTGATGTTGTGGATTACTTATAAGCACAGCATCCTATTCAATCTTTCCCCCTCCACCTTAATTCTATGACCTCTGGTTCTCGATTCTCCTACTCTGAGCAAGAGACTGTCTACCCGATCTATTCCTCTCATGATTTTATACACCTTTTGGGGGGGCGCCGTCCTGTATGGCACGGTTGCCCAGCCTGCAGCTGTCCGTCTTTTCATCTCTTTTTTTTATTTTTAGTTAGTTAAAGTGTTTTTGTTATGGAGTTCTAGTCTTTTTTATGTGGGGGGGGGGGGGGGGGGGGGACGGGGGGAACGACCTTTCAGGGTCCCTACCTGGTCGGAGAGGCAGCTTTTCTCCGGGCTGCACCGTCGACCCGTCCTTGCGGCCTACCAGCGGGCCTGGAGCGGCATTTCCTGAGGGGACCGGCCAGAACCACGGCTTCGGCGGTGGCACAGCGCTGGAGCACTATTGAGGAGCAGGCAATGCCTTGCCTGGGTCGCCGCGCTGGAGCTCCGGTGAGCTGAAGACCGCCGAGATAAACATCGCGGAGCTGCGGGTCTGCGGAGCGGCCAGCTGCGGGCAGCGGCGCTGAACTTTTCATCGGGAGCCTGGGATCTCGCGACGAGATCGCCAGTAGTGGAGCTCCATCCGGCGCGGCCTGTCGGCTTCGGAAGCTGCGGTCTCGAGTAAGGAGGCGGCCGTTCCAGGTGTCCCAAGCCACTGAGAGGATTCACCCGACGCGGGAGCACCATCACCCGGCGAGAACGACCTGGAACATCGGGCCTCCGCAGCGGCGACTGCGGAGGCCTCAATAGGCCCGACTATGGGTGGACATAGGGATGGGGACTGGACATTGTGCCTTCCCTCATAATGGAAACCATTGTGGGGGGATGTTTTTTATGTTAAAGTTCTTTAATATTGTCATGTCTGTATTCTTTTTTTATGTGCTGCATTGGCAACAAGCATTTCACTACACCTAGGTGTGTGTGACCAATAAATAAACCTTTGAACCTTTGAACCTTTATAAGATCACCCCGCTGATCAAGTAATCAGAGTTTAGTTTAGTTTAGTTTAGTTTAGATATAGAGCACAAAAACTAGCCCTTCGGCCCCCCGGGTTTGCACCGACCAGCGATCCCCGCTTTAACACTATCCTACATACACTAGGGACAACTTACACCAAGCCAATGAACCTAAAAAACTGTACGTCTTTGGAGTGCGGGAGGAAACCGAAGATCTCGGAGAAAACCCAAGCAAGTCATGTGGAGAATGTACAAACTCCGTACAGACAGCACGCGTAGTGGGAATCAAACCCGGGTCTCCAGCGCTGTAAGGCAGCAACTCTACCGCTGAGCCACCGTGCTGATTATTGTTTGCCGTAAATTGTCTTCTGCAACCTAAACAAATCAGCATACACTTCAAAATCACTTGATCACTGGCCTGCGAGAACGAAACAAAAGCCATGTCTTCTTTTAGTTCGATATAGTACGCAAAGGGACTGATGGATGGGTATAACAGCATGCAGTGAAACAGAGAGAGGTGCAGCAATACAAAGTGGGACTGAGATGAATGGCAGTAATGGTGGAGGCAAGTAGATGAAAGGATGTAACAATTCACAATAGGACTGCGAAGGTTTCCGAGAGTTAGCTAAAGAAGAGATGTGAGACAGAGACCTTTGTTCAACAGCATCCAGGGTACTGAGATAAAACAGAATGACTCAGAAACGGAAAATGAGCGTCGAATTCTCTTGTAAGGAGGGATGCAAAGAGACTCTTGCTTTTGCAGTACATAGGAAAGAACTGCAGATGCTGGTGTGCACTGAAGATAGACACAAAGTGCTGGAGTAACTCAGCGGGACATCTCCGGAGAGAAAGAATGGGTGACGTTTCGGGTCAAGAACCTTTTTCAATCCCTTCTTCTTTCTTTTATGGCCTGGATTCCAGAAATGAGTGGGTTGACATATGATGAGCATTTGACAGCACTAGGTCTCTACTCGCTAGAGTTTAGAAGGTTGAGGGGGGACCTCATTGATACTTACAGAATAATGAAAGGCATAGATAGAGTGGATGTGGAAAGGAAGTTTCCACTGGTGGGAGAGTCTAGGACCAGAGGTCAAAGCATCAGAATTAAAGGACGCTCTTGTAGAAAGGAGGTGAGGAGGAACTTCTTTAGTCAGAGGGTAGTTAATCTGTGGAACTCATTGCCACAGAGGGCTGTGGAGGCCAAGTCAGTGGATATTTTTAAGGCAGAGATAGAAAAGTTCTTCATTAGAACAGGTGTCATGGGTTATTAGGAGAGGCAGGAAAATGGGATTAGGTGGCAGAGATAATTTAATGGTGGAATAGACTCGATGGGCCGAATGGCCTATTTTTCTTGCTAAAACCAAATTCACAGTTCACAAGTTATATAACTTATGAACTGTGAATTTGGTTTTAGCAAGTTATATAATTTGTGAACTGTGAATTTGGTTTTAGCAAGAAAAATTGTACACCCACTGAGTTTCTTCTGGAATGCACTCAGTTTGGATAATCTTGGAAAAGTCCCCACCAATCTGCACAACATACGGTTCTGCATTCAGCACCATTATCTGTGCCAGATCCTTTACCTCATAGAGTCGTAGAGATTCATAGAATCATACAGAATAAAAACAGGCCCTATGACCCCAACTTGTCCACATCGACCAACATGCCCCATCTACTCTAGTCCCCCCTGCCTGTGTTTGACCCATATCCCTCAAAACCTGTCCTATTCATGTACCTCTCCAAATGTTTCTTAAATGCGGGGAGAGTCCCTGCCTCAGAGCCCCACCTCCGGCAGCTCGTTCCATAAACCCACCACCCTTTGTGGCAAAACAATGTCTCTCAGGGTCCTATTAAATCTTTCCTCCCTCACCTTAACCCTATGTCCTCTGGTTCTCGATTCCCCTACTCTGGGCAAGAGACTCTGGGCATTTACCCAATCTATTCATCTCATGATTTTGTACTTCTTTATAAGATCGTCCCTCATCCTCCTGCACTCCAAGGAATAAAGTCCTGGCCTGCTCAACCTCTCCCCATAGCTCAAGCCTTCGAGTCCTAGCAACATCCTCGTAAATCTGTTCAGCGCCTTTTCCAGCTTATACTCAACCTGCTGTGGATCACCTTTGGGGAAGGGGACATGGGTGGTTGTGGTGAGAGGTGCCCTATGCTTTAGCACTTCATTGACACAAAAAATATTTGATACCTTTTCACTGATGCACGGTACATATTTATAACCATATAACCATATAACCATATAACAATTACAGCACGGAAACAGGCCATCTCGACCCTTCTAGTCCGTGCCGAACACATAATCTCCCCTAGTCCCATATACCTGCGCTCAGACCATAACCCTCCATTCCTTTCCCATCCATATAACTATCCAATTTATTTTTAAATGATAAAAACGAACCTGCCTCCACCACCTTCACTGGAAGCTCATTCCACACAGCTACCACTCTCTGAGTAAAGAAGTTCCCCCTCATGTTACCCCTAAACTTCAGTCCCTTAATTCTCAAGTCATGTCCCCTTGTTTGAATCTTCCCTACTCTCAGTGGGAAAAGCTTTTCCACATCAACTCTGTCTATCCCTCTCATCATTTTAAAAACCTCTATCAACTCCCCCCTTAACCTTCTGCGCTCCAAAGAATAAAGCCCTTTGTTCAACCTTTCTCTGTAACTTAGTTGCTGAAACCCAGGCAACATTCTAGTAAATCTCCTCTGTACTCTCTCTATTTTGTTGACATCCTTCCTATAATTAGGCGACCAAAATTGTACACCATACTCCAGAATTGGCCTCACCAATGCCTTGTACAATTTTAACATTACATCCCAACTTCTATACTCAATGCTCTGATTTATAAAGGCCGAGTCATAGAGTCATACAGCATGTAAACAGGCCCTTTGTCCCCACTTGCAACACGTCCCAGCTACACTAATCCTGCCAGTATTTGGCCTATATGAAACACAGAGGGATAGGTCGACACACAAAATGTCGTCTGTCCATTCCCTCCACAGATGCTGCCTGACCCGCTGAGTTCCTCCTGCACTTTGTGTGTTCAGCTCAAGCTTCCAACATCTGCAGTTCTCAGTTCCCTGTGTCTCCTAGAGAAAGGCTGTACCAGATCACACTCTACATTTAGTTTTTTTAGTTTAGTTCAGAGATACAGCGCGGAAACAGGCCCTTCCGCCCACCGAGCCCGCACCGACCAGCGATCCCCGCACACTAAAACTATCCTACACACACTGGGGGACAATTCTACATTTCGCACCAAGCCAATTACCTTACAAACCTGTTTAAGAAGGAACTGCAGATGCTGGAAAATCGAAGGTACACAAAAATGCTGGAGAAACTCAGCGGGTGCAGCAGCATCGATGGAGCGAAGGAAATAGGCAACGTTTCGTCCCGAAACGTTGCCTATTTCCTTCGCTCCATCGATGCTGCTGCACCCGCTGAGTTTCTCCAGCATTTTTGTGTACCTTACAAACCTGCACGTCTTTGGAGTGTGGGAGGAAACCGAAGATCCCGGGGAAAACCCACGCAGGTCACGGGGAGAACGTACAAACTCCGTACAGACAAGCACCCGTGGTCAGGATCGAACCCGTGTCTCTGGCGCTGTGAGGCAGCAGCTCTACCACTGCGCCACTGTGCTGCCCTTTTAGTAAACCTTTCAACAGCAGTGGGAATCCGAATGCTTTCATCTTGTAAGCTCTCATTCTAAATGCATTAAGAAGGGCCTTGCTCTATTTTATTTCTATCTATTTGTTACATAAAAATTGGTGCCACAGTAATACTCTGCACCAAACGTAGTCCATACTTTCTATCAGCATATATCTTTCATTACCAGCATTAGTTCCTGAGTGGTGAAAGCTGCTACAGGTTAATAGCATTTTTTTTTTTTTTGTTATAAAAACCAATCTTTCAGTCACTCTAAAATCAATTCAGGCTTTTTCCCCTCGCTTTATTGCTTGGACTGAACAAGTGGCGGCTGATTGATGAGATTCCAGACCTCTGGGGCTTGCTCCCTGCAGGTCTTCTGTCAAAACAGAACAGAATCCTTCAGAGGTAATCAGGTCCTCCATATTACAGTCTCTTCTCAGCTGAGAACAGAAGATCACCAAATGGTCCTCCTACCAAATTGGATTTTCTTAGGGGAGCAACTGTTTTATTTTTTACCATCTGATATCACACATGGCCCTCTTACCCAGCCAGCAGGATGTAATTTTCAATTTACAAACCAGTGCTCCATGGCACGCTGCCTCAGCTCATTGTCCCATTCAGTTTGCATTTCCTTTCCCCACCTGAATCTGTTAAATGAACAACACAGCGCCGGCCAATCTAATGGTCTCCTATATTATCGTCTATCAAACCTAGGATACACCTGTTCATAGAGTCTTAGTCCTGTTCTGTTCTGTTGTTCTGTTGTTTTTGCACAATCCGCAGGCATTGCCACTTTCATTTCACTGCACATCTTGTATGTGTATGTGACCAATAAAGTTGCCTTGACTTGACTAGAGTCACACGGCATGGAAACAGGCCCTTCGGCCCAACTTGCCCACGCTGACCAACATTTCTAAAATAATACAATACAATACAATACAATTCAATACAATTCAATTTATTGTCATTTGGACCCCTTGAGGTCAAAACGAAATGTCGTTTCTGCAGCCATACATTACAAACAAATAGACCCAAGACACAACATAATTTACATAAACATCCATCACATTGCTGTGATGGAAGGCCAAAAAAACTTATCTCTCCACTGCACTCCCCCCCCCGATGTCAGAGTCAAAGTCAAAGTCAAAGCCCCCGGCGGGCGATGGCGAATTGTCTCGCAGCCATTAAAGCCACGCCGGGTGATGCAAGGTCGCGCACCGGGTCTTGGTGTTAGAGCCCCCGGCGCGCGCTCGCAGTCCCGCAGCCATTCCAAGCCGCGCGGGGCGGTGGTGTAAGGCCCCGCTCAGGTGCTCTTCAACCCCGCAACTCGGGCGGGAGAAGTCGCCGTTGCGGAAGCCCTGAAAAGGTCTCCCTCCAGGGACCCGCGGGCTCCCGGTGCCGTCCGCCAGACCCGCAGTTGCAGCCACCGAATCTCCGGGGGTCGGGTCGCAGCAGCGTCCACCACAGCTCCACCCGCTCTGGACTCGGCCAGCTCCGCGACGGTGAGGTGAGTAGTCGGCACCACAGCCCCCGGTCTTCCTGTTGGAGGCCGCTCCTCGTTGCAGCCCCAACGACAACGGAGACCCGACAAAGAAAAGGTCGGGTCTCCCGTGCAGGGAGAGATTTAAAAGTTACCCACACCCCCCCCACACCACCCCCACCCCCCCCCCACACCACCCCCACCCCCCCACACACATACCCCAACAAAAATAACAAAAACTACATAAAAACATAAGACATAAAATAATAAAAACGCAGACGGACTGCAGAGGCCGCTGCTGACGAGAGTCGCTAATATAGTTCTTCTTCTAAGGAAATCCAATTGGGAACGAGTCCCACACCAACCAAGATGCCACATCTACAATAGACACACCAACCAAGATGCCCCGTCTACACTAGTCCCACACTGACCAAGATGCCACATCTACACTAGACACACCGACCAAGATGCCACATCTACACTAGTCCCACACTGACCAAGATGCCCCATCTACACTAGTCCCACACTGACCAAGATGCCCCATCTACACTAGTCCCACACTGACCAAGATGCTAAACCTACACTAGTCCCACACTGACCAAGATGCTAAATCTACACTAGTCCCACACTAACCAAGATGCCACCTACACTAGTTCTACACTGACCATGATGCTCCATCTACACTAGTCCCACACTGACCAAGATGCCACCTACACTAGGCACACCGACCAAGATGCCACATCTACACTAGTCACAGACTGACCAAGATGCCACATCTACACTAGTCGCAGACTGACCAAGATGCCCCATCTACACTAGTCGCAGACTGACCAAGATGCCACGTCTACACTAGTCGCAGACTGACCAAGATGCCACATCTACACTAGACACACTGACCAAGATGCCCCGTCTACACTAGTCCCACACTGACCAAAATGCCACGTCTACAATAGACACACCGACCAAGATGCCACATCTTCATCAGTCTCACCTTAGCTTAATTTAATTTATCTTAGCTTAGAGATACAGAGCGGAAACAGGCCCATTGATGTTCATTGAGTCGGCACCAACCAGCGATCCCCGCACATTATCACTATCCACACACACTCGGGACAATTTTTACATTTACATCAAGCTAATTAACCTACAAACCACATCTTTGGAGTGTGGGAGGAAACCAACGTTCTTGGAGAAAACCCACGCGGCTCACGAGGAGAATGTACAAACTCCGTACAGACACCACCCGTAGGCGGGTTCGAACCCCAGTGTCTGACGCTCTAAGCACTGTAAGGCAGCAACTCTACTGCCCATATCCCTCTAAAGCTGTCCTATCCATGTATCTGTCCAAATGTCCCTTACGATAGTATCTGCCACAACTACCTCCTCCTGCATCTCGTTCCATACAGCCACCAACCACCCTTGGTGTGAAATCTCCATGTCCAATGAATAGATTAAACAAAACTCTCCATGGAATCATTATCATACCACTCAGCGCTGGTTTAATGTTTTGTTGTCTTTTCTTTCACCGTAAGACAAATGTTCCTGTTTTCCTTGCAGAGTCGATGGAGACTTCGATCTAATGCAAGTAATTTCCGGCCAAGCTGACCATCATCAAGAAGCCTGGCTCCGTCCTGGGAGCGGAGTTGGATTCATGGGAGGTGTTCTTGGAGGGGAGGATGCTCCTCAAACTGCGTAACATTTCGGAAAATACAGCTCACCCCCTCCATGACACACTGGTCAACCTGAGGAGCACCTTCAGCAACAGACTGGTTCCACCAAGATGCAACACAGAACGCCACAGGGGATCCTTCTTCCCTGTGGCTATCAAACTGTACAGTTCCTCCCCCTTCTGTCGTGGGGTAGACTGAGACTGAGCCCCCCCCCCCCCCCCACCAATTTTTGCACATCCCAATCCTTTCCACTCGTCACTTTAATTGCATGTTTCATGTATTTTCTGTTTTTATGACTGTTGGCAGATCAATTTCCCTCCTGGGATAAATAAAGTTCTATCATATCATATTGTATCATATTGTAATCGGAGGCAATTCAGATTCATCATCAGCCTGGAGACTGAAAGCCTCTCTCGCCATCGAACTCCCACCGTCTCTGACAATAGCGTTAGGACAATTGCAAAAGATTTTTCTTTGTTGCATCTCAAACAATTGAAAGCACCCTGTGAAGAACGAGCCTTCGTTGGTGCATTTAAAATCTCCCTCCATTCTGCCCAACAAAGTTATTAGAACCTGGAGAGAATGGATGTGGAGAGGACGCAGAGGTCAAAGCCTCAGAATTAAAGGACGTTCCTTCAGGAAGGGGATGAGGAGGAATTTATCTTGTCAGAGGGTGATGAATCTGTGGAATTCATTGCCACAGACGGCAGTGGAGGTCAAATCAGTGGCTATTTCTTCTGGCAGAGATAGATAGATTCTTGAATGGTACTGATGTCAGTGGTTATGGGGGAGAAGACAGGAGAATGGGGTTAGGAGGGAGAAATAGATCAGCCGTGATTGAATGACAGAGTACACTTGATGGGCCAAATGGCCCAATTCTGCTCCAATCCCCTATAAACAAATGACCATGAACTTATGAACCTTCCACCGTAAGCTCCTTCCCCCCCACCTGTCCCAAAATTTCCTTTTGTTGCACGTTCCTCACCAGATGATAATTCACAATGAGCAAAGCCTCATCCATGAATAATCAATGGATATCAAAATGTTCTTGAGGCTAGATATGTTTAGCCCACCGAGTCAGGTGATCACCCCATACACTAGTCCTATCCAAACAACTAGGAACAATTTACAGGATACAATTTTTCTTTTCACTTAAATTTTAATTGATTTTGAAGAGATATATACAAAACAGTGCAACACCATCACCATAAATAAAACAAAATAAGAAAAACAGCACAATCAAAATAAAAAAATAAGTAGATAGGAGGTAAAAAAAAGAAGTAAATAAATAAAATTTGGAATAAGACCGTGTGGTTCACTTACCAAATTAAAAAAAGAAAAAACATTACATTGATTAGTTATCTGGAGATAATTCAATATTCATACAAAAATACCATCTAGTTCTCTATAAGACACTCTTCCCATATCTAGCTCGGCATTTATCTAATTGGTGTCATGGCTCAAATAAACGGTCCATTTTTCCTAGATCTTCTCAAATGAATTCTCCTTGACTCTCAAGGAATATGTCAATTTCTCCATATTAAAGATGTCTCGCACAATTTCTAACCACTGTTTCTGTTTTGGACTTTTTACAGGATAATAATAATAATAATAATGGATGGGATTTATATAGCGCCTTTCTATTACTCAAGGCGCTTTACATCGCATTATTCATTCACTCCTCAGTCACACTCAGTGGTGGTAAGCTACTTCTGTAGCCACAGCTGCCCTGGGGCAGACTGACGGAAGCGTGGCTGCCAATCTGCGCCTACGGCCCCTCCGACCACCACCAATCACTCACACACATTTACACACATTCACACACAGGCAAAGGTGGGTGAAGTGTCTTGCCCAAGGACACAACGACAGTATGCACTCCAAGCGGGATTCGAACCGGCTACCTTCCGGTTGACAGCCGAACACTTAGCCCATTGTGCCATCTGTTGTCCCTATATAGGATAGAATTAACCTACAGACCTGCATGTCTTTGGAGTGTGGATTAGCTTCAAGAAGAGGCTGGACAGACTTGGATTGTTCTCTCTGGAACACTGGAGATTGAGGGGAGACCTGATAGAAGTATATCAAATTATGAGAGGCATAAGATAGGATAGACAGCCAGAGCCTTTTTTCCAGTTGCGCACTTCCAACCTTCTCTATCAACGGGGTGGCACGGTGGCGCAGCGATAGAGTTGCTGCTGTACAGCGCCGCAGAACCGGGTTCGAACCTGACTACAGGTGCTGTCTGTACGGAGTTTGTACATTCTCCCCCTGACCAACGTGGGTTTTCTCCGAGATATTCGGTATCTTCCCACACTCCAAAGATGTACAGGTTTGTTGGTTAATTGGCTTGGTATAAGTGTAAATGGTTCCCAGTGTCTGTTGGATAGTGTTTGTGTGTGCGGGAATCGCTGGTCGGTGCGGACTCGGTGGGCCGAAGGGCCTGTTTCCGCGCTCTATCTCAAAACTAAACTAATCTGCCCAAGATAGACACGAAAAGCTGGAGTAACTCAGCGGGACAGACAGCATCGCTGGAGAGAAGGAATGAGTGGCTTTTCAGGTTGAGACCTTTCTTCAAACTGAAGTGACGGGAAAGGAAAACGAGAGATATATGACGATGATGTAGAGAGAAATAGGATGTGAATGGGCAGAAGAAGGAATGATCAAGTCGGGGCATATCTTTGATCATGTTGCACAGTTCCCCAAGGCAGCATGAAATGTAGATGGATTCTATGGTGAAGAGATCGGTCTGTGTGATGGACTGGGCTACATCTACAAATCTCTGCAATTTGGGCAGAGCTGTTCCCAAACCAAGCTGGGATGCAACACAACAGCATGCTTTCTATGTTGCATAAGTTCATGTCATAAGAGCAGAATCAGGCCATTCAGCCCATCGGTCCACCTACTCCGCCATTCAATCATGGCTGACCTATCTTTCGCTCCCAACCCCAATCTCCTGTCTTCTCCCCATAAACCTTGTCACCCACACTAATCAAGTATTTGTCAATCTCCTCCTTAAAAATACCCAATGACTTGGCCTCCACAGCTGCCTGGTAATGACGCCTGGTCTTAGACTCTCCCACTAGTGGAAACATCCTCTCTGCATCTAAGACCAGGCGGCAGAGCCTCTGAATAAAAGAACGTTCCTTCAGAAAGGAGGTGCGGAGGAATTTCTTTATCCAGAGGGTGGTGAATCTGTGGAAGCATGTAGACAGCATTTTGTGTGTATCTTCGGTGTAAACAGGTATCTGCAGTTCCTTCTGACACATCATGTTACTAAGTTCTCTATCGCCCTGTTCCTCAGTTCATATCGTGGATAGATGGAACGACGCTGCAAAAAAGGCATGAGAGGGATAAGTGAAGAATATACCCACTCATGCTCAAGCAGTTCACATCAGAAGCTTCAGTGTATGCTCCTCAAGTTTTGGCTACATTTTAGTCCAACATTATTAATTTATGGGCACCCGGTGCAGAGGGGGGAAGGTTGGGAGGGAGGAGTGGGTCTCCCTGTCGGTCTGCTCCTGGGCCTGGCCAAGATGGCCATTCGCGGGTCCAGGCAGCGGGCAGTCGATGGCCGCACACCGGTCGCCTGCCTGCCCCTTTTCCGGGGTTACGTCCGAGCTCGCGTGTCCCTAGAAAAGGAACACGCGGTGTCCATGGGGACTGTGGAGGCCTTCTGTGCACGCTGGTCACCACAGGAGGTTGAATATATTATCGATAAGAATGTTAATATTTTAATTTGATAATTTTGTTTAAGTGTTAAGAGGGAACACGTGGTGTCCATGGGGACTTTGGAGGCTTTCCATGGATACTGGTCGCCGTTGAAGGTTGAGAGTTTTGTTGATAAATGGAACACTCGACCTTCAACGGCCATTCGTGGGTCCAGTTGACGTTGATGTTATTAATTTGACGATCATTTGTTTGTAAACTGTCAGCATAGGCAGTCTTTGATTGTGTTAATACTCTATGTTTATGTTTATTTTTTGAATAAAAGTAGTTTCATAATAAAAAAAATAAAAAATAAAAAAAAAAAATAAAAAAAAAGTGTATGCACAGTATAAGTCTTTTATTTCCTTCTTAACATGAATTGAAATGGTTTTCATACCATTTGCACAGATGGAATAGATGCTAATGTTAGGACAGATCCTGTACATTATAAGGGTGTATTGGAAGGCAAGAGTTCCATTCTTTCGCACTACAATGAGTTCAGAATTTTTTTTATGACACCGAGGAAAAGCAAAACATCCTTCATTCAGTCAAGTGGTACAAAAAAGTTGCAGGATCACTTAAAGCCAAAACACTCAGATGCTGCAGCAATCAGAAGACAAGGAAGACTGTCAGTTCACATTGCCTCATTGAAGAGTCGAACCAGGCAATGCAACAATAACTGCCTCTTTAACCATGCACTGTGTGACAGGTTTGATGGTGGTTTGGTTGATCAGTGAATTTCCCCCGGGATACAAAACATAACAAGAACCTCATTGTCAACACTGGCTTTAATGGTGTGTCGACATGTTCTCTGTGTCTTTCATGACAGTCTGAGGCTTCGTCAGTGTTGCTGTGCACGGCAGTAACTACCTCAATCAATCAATGGGTTTGATGTTTCAATGGAGTTTTAATTGTCACATATGCAACTTCAAAGTTAAATTCCTTCTGCAGGTACAAAACATGCTGGTGCCACCATTTTAGATGATGCCCAACCCAGGTGACAATTTGCGTGCTAGCCACACAAGCACATTGACAATCACATATTACAATCGCTCCACACTCTACACCTACAGTCCCTTATCACGTATCTGTACACTGCAAATGGCTCGTTTGTAATCATGTGTTGTCTTTCCGCTGACTGGATGGAACATAACAAAAGCTTTTCACTGTACCTCGGTACACGTGACAATAAACTGAAGTAAACTGAACATTATTCAAAGTCAAAAGTTCGGTCGGCCCGCGCGCTCGATGTACTGGAGCAGTTCCCGCTAACCAACGTCCCTTTCCTCTCCTCGCTCGGCCATCTTTGTGTCCAGGGGTCGCCTCATGCAGCCGACCTTGGAGGCTCTGGAGGCATTACTCCAGTTCACCCTCTTGCTGGCCCTCTCCTAGCGCCTGCCGTCTCCTGTCGCCTGCCGTCTCCAGCTCCCTCCTGGTTATGGCGTCCAACGAGCCTCCAGGTGGGTTCCTGGTCCCACCGACCAACGAGCCTTCGGGCGAGGTCATAGAGTCATAGAATTATACCGCATGGAAACAGGCCCTTCATCCCAACTTGCTCACACTGGCCAACGTGTCCCAGCTACACTAGTCCCACCTGCCCACGTTTGGTCCATATCCCTCCAAACTTGTCCTATCCATGTACCTGTCTAACAGTTTCTTAAACGATGGGATAGTCCCTGCCTCAACTACCTCCTCTGGCAGCTCGTTCCATACACCCTCTACCCTCTGTGTGAAAAGTTTATCCCTTAGATTCCTATTAAACCTTTCCCCTTCACCTTAAATCTATGTCCTCTGGTCTTCGATTCCGTGCAAGTGTCTCTGTGTGTTTACCCGATCTATTCCTCTCATAATTTTATACACTATAAGTGTCAAGTCTTCTAATGTTTTGCAGTTTCCCCGCTTGAAAGGGATTTGATTTATCTACCCCGAAATGATGAACTGGATTCACTCAGACCAAACACTTCTTTTCCACCTTTTATTTTCTCCTTCTTTTATTTTGGCAGATTAGCCTTTAGCAGTTTTTTAGCAGTTTTAGTCTTTAGCAGTTTTGGTCTTTATCAGCTTTGGTCTATCAGATTTGGTCTTTATCAGTTTTGGTCTTTATCAGTTTAAAAACCCTGTCATCTTGGATAACAAACACCACCAATATCAACACGTTAGCCAGACAAGTTGCTCAGCTTTTAAAGGGTTAAACAGAGTCTCTGGGGCTGCAGTCTTCGACTCAGTCCATTTAGAGTTCAGTCCTTACCGGCTGCCAATCGGGTCTGTAGAAAATCAGTCCTGCTTGCCTTTTCTGGCTCTCGCGGCAGTCTTTTCGGACAGTCCTTTTGATTTACTGTTCAAGTTCTCTGCTCGCAAGTCTCTTGTCTCTTCATCACTGGCTTCTGGTGCTGTGTGCCCTTTTGACCCCAAGGCAGAACTCGGTAGGCTGGGGTTCCGCCCACTTTAATCACTGTCTCGTGATTTCAATTGTAGCATTTCTCTGCACCTGTTCTTTCATTTCAGTTTGACTTGACACCTCCCACTCGACCTTCCAATGGAACCATATAACCATATAATATAACCATATAACAATTACAGCACGGAAACAGGCCATCTCGACCCCTCTAGTCCGTGCCGAACACATAATCTCCCCTAGTCCCATATACCTGCGCTCAGACCATAACCCTCCATTCCTTTCCCATCCATATAACTATCCAATTTATTTTTAAATGATAAAAACGAACCTGCCTCCACCACCTTCACTGGAAGCTCATTCCACACAGCTACCACTCTCTGAGTAAAGAAGTTCCCCCTCATGTTACCCCTAAACTTCAGTCCCTTAATTCTCAAGTCATGTCCCCTTGTTTGAATCTTCCCTACTCTCAGTGGGAAAAGCTTTTCCACGTCAACTCTGTCTATCCCTCTCATCATTTTAAAAACCTCTATCAAGTCCCCCCTTAACCTTCTGCGCTCCAAAGAATAAAGCCCTAACTTGTTCAACCTTTCTCTGTAACTTAGTTGCTGAAACCCAGGCAACATTCTAGTAAATCTCCTCTGTACTCTCTCTATTTTGTTGACATCCTTCCTATAATTAGGCGACCAAAATTGTACACCATACTCCAGAATTGGCCTCACCAATGCCTTGTACAATTTTAACATTACATCCCAACTTCTATACTCAATGCTCTGATTTATAAAGGCCAGCACACCAAAAGCTTTCTTTACCACCCTATCTACATGAGATTCCACTTTCATGGAACTGTGCACAGTTATTCCCAGATCCCTCTGTTCACCTACATTCTTCAATTCCCTACCATTTACCATGTACGTCCTATTTTGATTTGTCCTGCCAAGATGTAGCACCTCACACTTATCAGCATTAAACTCCATCTGCCATCTTTCAGCCCACTCTTCCAACTGGCATAAATCTCCCTGTAGACTTTGAAACACTTCTTCATTACCCGCAACCCCACCTATCTTAGTATCATCTGCATACTTACTAATCCAATTTACCACACCATCGTTCAGATCATTGATGTACATGACAAACAACAGTGGACCCAACACAGATCCCTGTGGCACCCCACTCGTCACTAGCCTCCAACCTGACAAACAACCATCCACCATTACTCTCTGGCATCTCCCATTCAGCCACTGTTGAATCCATCTTGCTACTCCACCATTAATACCCAACCATTGAACCTTCTTAACCAACCTTCCATGAGGAACCTTGTCAAAGGCCTTACTGAAGTCCATATACACAACATCCACTGCTTTACCCTCATCAATTTCCCGAGTAACATCTTCAAAAAATTCAAGAAGATTAGTTAAACATGACCTTCCAGGCACAAATCCATGTTGACTGTTCCTAATCAGACCCTGTTTATCCAGATGCTTATATATATTATCTCTAAGTATTCTTTCCATTAATTTGCCCACCACTGACGTCAAACTAATAGGTCTATAATTGCTAGGTTTACTCTTAGACCCCTTTTTAAACAATGGAACAACATGCGCAGTACGCCAATCCTCCGGCACTATTCCCGTTTCTAATGACATTTGAAATATTTCTGCCATAGCCCCTGCTATTTCTACACTAACTTCCCTCAATGTCCTAGGGAATATCCTGTCCGGACCTGGAGACTTATCCACTTTTATATTTCTCAAAAGTGTCAGTACTTCCTCTTCTTTGATCCTCATAGTTTCCATAGCTACTCTACTTGTTTCCCTTACCTCACATAATTCAATATCCTTCTCCTTGGTGAATACCGAAGAAAAGAAACTGTTCAATATCTCCCCCATCTCTTTTGGCTCTGCAGATAGTTGGCCACTCTGACTCTCTAATGGACCAATTTTATCCCTCGTTATCCTTTTGCTATTAATATAGCGGTAGAAACCCTTCGGATTTACTTTTACCTTACTTGCCAAAGCAACCTCATATCTTCTTTTAGCTTTTCTAATTTCTTTCTTAAGATTCTTTTTACATTCTTTATACTCCTCAAGCACCTCATTTACTCCATGCTGCCTATAACTATTGTAGATATCCCTCTTTTACCGAACCAAGTGTCCAATTTCCCTTGAAAACCATGGCTCTTTACAATTTTTACGATTTCCTTTCAACCGAACAGGGACATAAAGATTCTGTACTCTTAAAATTTCACCTTTAAATGTACTCCATTTCTCTTCCACATCTTTCCCATAAAACAAACTGTCCCAATTTACTCCTTTTAAATCCTTTCGCTTCTACTCAAAGTTAGCCTTTCTCCAATCAAAAATCTCAACCCTAGGTCCAGTTTTGTCCCTCTCCATAATTATATTGAAACTAATGGTATTGTGATCACTGGACCCGAACTGTTCCCCAACGCATACCTCTGCCACCTGACCCATCTCATTTCCTAACAGGAGGTCCAGTACCGCCCCTTCTCTAGTAGGTACTTCTATGTATTGTTGCAAAAAACTATCCTGCACACATTTTACAAACTCCAACCCATCCAGCCCATTTACAGAATGTGTTTCCCAGTCTATGTGTGGAAAATTGAAATCTCCCACAATCACTACCTTGTGCTTACTACTAATATCTGCAATCTCCTTACATATTTGCTCTTCCAATTCTCGCTCCCCATTTGGCGGTCTATAATACACCCCTATAAGTGTTGCTACCCCTTTCCCATTTCTCAGTTCCACCCAAATAGCCTCCCTAGACGAGCCCTCTAATCTATCCTGCCAAAGCACTGCTGTAATATCTTCCCTGATAAGCAATGCAACACCTCCACCTCTTGCCCCTCCAATTCTATCACACCTGAAGCAACGAAATCCTGGAATATTTAGTTTCCAATCACAGCCCTCCTGCAACCATGTTTCACTGATCGCCACAACATCATACTTCCAGGTGTCAATCCAGGCTCTAAGTTCATCCACTTTTCTTACAATGCTCCTAGCATTAAAATATACACATTTAAGAAACCCACCCTCTCTTATTCTCTGATTATTTTCTTTTTCTTCTCTCTCCCCTACATTTTGGGTCAGAGTGCTACCATTCTCTGCCCCCTGCTTCACACACTGACTGCTAGCTTTCCCAATTTGAGTCCCTCCCCCCAACCATACTAGTTTAAAGTCTCCCCAGTAGCCTTTGCAAATCTCCCCGCCAGGATATTGGTCCCCCTTGAGTTCAAGTGCAACCCGTCCTTTCTGTACAGGTCGCACCTTCCCCAAAAGAGGTCCCAATGATCCAGAAACTTGAATCCATACCCACTGCACCAGTCCCTCATCCACGCATTTATCCTCCACCTCGCTCCATTCCTACTCTCACTGTCGCGTGGCACAGGCAGTAATCCTGAGATTGTTACCTTTCCAGTCCTTCTCCTTAACTCTCTACCTAACTCCCTAAATTCTTCTTTCAGGACCTCTTCTCTTTTTTTACCTATGTCGTTGGTACCTATATGCACCACAACCTCAGGCTCCTCTCCCTCCCATTTCAGGATTTCTTGGACACGTTCAGACACGTCCCTGACCCTGGCACCAGGGAGGCAAACTACCATCCGGGACTCCTGTCTGCGTCCACAGAATCGCCTATCCGACCCCCTGACTATAGAGTCCCCTATTACAATTGCCCTCCCCTTCTTTTCCTTACCCTTCTGAGCAACCGGACCGGTCTTTGTGCCAGAGGCCCGGCCGCTGTCGCTGCCCGCAGGTAGGCTGTCTCCCCCACCCTTACTCAAACATGAGTACTTATTTTCAAGGTGTACAGCCACCGGGGTACTCACCAGTCCCTGCCTCTGCCCATTGCCCTTCCTAACTGTGACCCAGTTTTCTGTCTCCCGTGGTCTTGGAGTGACCACCTCCCTGTAACTCCTTTCTATGACCTCCTCGCTCTCCCTGAGCAGACAGAGGTCATCGAGTTGCTGCTCCAGGTTCCTAACGCGGTCCCTTAGGAGCCCCATCTCGACGCACCTGGCGCAGATGTGGACGTCTGGAGAGCTCTCAGACTCCATGACCTCCCACATCTGACATCCAGAACAGTAAACTGCCCTGGCCCTCATTCTCCCCCTTATCCCAATACAATAAAGCCTTACAATTACAATACAAATACAATACAAGCCAATCAGCTGCTTCCTCTGATCCTCGTCCACCAATCAGAGGCTTCCACCAATCAGAGGCTTCCACCAGAATCCTTCTCTGGAAGTGAGATGGAACGTTACAGATTTGGGTTCCTTACAGCTGCAGGTAAGTCCTCCTCTCTCCAACGGCTCCCCTGGCCTCTGTAGAAGCAAACCCCGCGCTGTATTTATACTTACAGCTGCAGGTAAGTCCTCCTCTCTCCAACGGCTCCCCTGGCCTCTGTAGAAGCAAACCCCGCGCTGTATTTATACTTACAGCTGCAGGTAAGTCCTCCTCTCGCCAACCACTTGGGAGATCGACGCTTTAAAGTCAAACTTTGAAGTCTAGGTTTGAACTTGGTCTTTATAGGCTACCAGTCGATCTGTTGTGGTGCTTGGGAAAGTTGTGCCCCATTGCGCAGCACAAAAAATGTATTTTAGAGCATTTTCTTGTTTTCTTATTGTAATGACTCCTGTCAAAGAGATGGCCTCCCACTTTGGATTGTTTAGGGCTTTGTTCTTGCCAAGAAACCTCTTCGCTGCTCTCCAAATCCATGCAACTGTCTTGATCAGTCGAGTTAGAATGCTGAACCGCTTGACATCAACAAGGTTCTGAATAGCTGACCCTGCAGGTGGTCTCTTTGGGCTTGTTGGTTCCGGTTCTTGGTTCTCTACTTTGGCTCTTGATAGTGCTGCAACAAAAGCTTTCTTCTGTAACTTGTTGATGTTCTCTCTGGCAGTGGCAGCCAGTTCTTTAGCTGATTTTATTGGCCACTCACTCCAGGAACTTCGGTCCATTTTGCCACTCCGAATACTGATCAAGGTCTTGAGGGCTGGCACCTCTGGTGATTACATCAGCTATGTTTTGTGGGCCAGGAATCCACCGCCAGTCCTGAATGTTGGTGCTTGTTTGAATCTCTCCAATCCGATTGGCGAAGAATGTCTGAAATCCGTAGCTTTCTCGCTGTATTGCACCAAGGATTGTTTGGCTATCCACAAGATGATACCACTTCTCCACTTGAATTTGACTGTGTAGCTCAAAATACTTATTTAAGCGTGAGGCGAACACTGCTCCGCACATCTCTGCTTTAACAGCGTCTCCTCTGTGGTCCAAGGGAGTTAACTTGGCCTTGGATTCCACAAGTCTGACAATTGGGCCATGGTCTGAATCCCATCTCAGGTACATCACTGCCCCGTAGGTGTGCTCACTTCCGTCAGAAAAGGTGATTCCCAAGGGTTCAGTTGCGGAGCAAGAGGGAGTCAGTGCCCTGACGAACTTGACTTTTCCAAGTTGTTCGTACTCTTCAAAGAGCTTAATTGCATCCTCCCTGAGTCCATCTGAGAGTGCCATGTCCCATGTGTCTCTGACCGAACAGCTTCCCTCTTTTGCTTCTTGGAAAGCTCTGCGTACTAGAATCGCTCCCTTTTGCTTAACAGGAGCCACTATGCCGATGGGGTCATATAGCCCTGCTACCTGGCTGAGAAGCTCTCTTCTTGTTAGGGGATTTGGCGTCTGAGTTTTGATTTGCTCTTGTAGAAGGCTTTGGCCAAGCCGCATCTTTTTCTTTCTCTTGGAGAAATTGATTCCCACCATAACGTGGAGCATGTCCTCTTCAACAATGTAGCCCAGACCAAGTGCCTTGTTATCATCACCATGCATTTGGTTTGGTAGGATCATGCTTTTTGTTTTGCTTTTCTTTAAAGCATTATTGTCCACCTTCCTCCCACTTTGGCCAGACAGAACCCAAGGCTTGAGCTCAAACCCACCAGCTTTTAGGATTCGTTCCACATTTGCTGTGATGATTCTCAACTGGTCGAGGCTGTTGTGAGATGTGAGGATGTCGTCAACATAGCTGTCTTTCTGGAGTACTTGCTGCTCATCCTTGAGGTGGGTAAAAGAAGGAAGATTAGCAGTCTCACGCATTGCCAACTGTGCAATGCACCCCGCAGGTTTGTCTCCAATGTTCACTCTTGTGATAGCATACTCTCCCAGCTCCTCGTCCTCGGAATCTCGCCAGAGGAATCTGTGTAAGTGTACTTCACGGTCCTCCAACCAGACTGAGTTATACATCTTCTTTATGTCTCCCAGAGCAGCATAGATTCCGCCTCTGAATCTGAGGAGGACGGCGCGAATTTGGTTGAGGACGTCTGGACCTTTCATCAGCAAATCATTTAAGCTGACACCATTGCACTTTTGGCTGCTGTTCCACACTAGTCTCACTGGGGTTGTGACAGAGTGGGGGTTTGGAGCAATAAGGTGACTCACATACCACACTGGTCCCTTCCAGTTTGCAATCATGTCTTCGGACAATTTGATAGCAGCCTTTCGGTCCACCATGTCGTGCACCTGAGCTGTGTAGGCACTTTTCCATTCAGGTTCTCTGGATAGCTGCCTCTCCGTCCTGAGAAATGTGGCTTCCACTGTCCTTTTATTATTTGGTAGAGAAGCTGGGTCTTCCAACCAAGGATAGCTAGCATGCCAATGTGGGTCTTTACTGTGACGGTCTCCTGTTATGTAGGTGAGGCCTTCCCTTACCACTTCGAGCTCTCTCTCTTCAGCAAGAGTCATTTCTTTTCCGCCTGGCTGGCAGTTTCCACAGCGGCAACCCCCGCACTTTGGCTCGCATGCTGCTCCAATGCTATCCCACTTCCACCAATCCAAGAAGTCCCGATTGGCGGTTGATGTACGTGACTTCTGGACTTTGACGGCGACCTGTCCGTTTGGTGAAAGTTCCTCAGGGACTGGGGCAGTGAGCTCCTCATACTTTAAAGCAGCTGCTCTCATTGATCTTGCGAAGTGTGTTTTGGACATGTGGGCTGACATGGTAAGCTTCTCAAACAGCTCAGGATGACAACCTCCAACAGTCTTTCCCAGTGGTCCATCCCACAGAATGAGATCTCCAACAGTTCTAATCCTCTGAGGCGCTAGCTGACCTTCTCTATGGCTTATGAGCAAATGTATCTCTTTTGGTCTCACAATTTCCTCAAGTGGGACGTCTGGAAAGAACTTTTGCAGCTGCTGTGATGTCACATGTTTGTGAACATCTGCAATGCTGTCCAATCCATAACAAACTAACTGGTGCGACTTTAGTGTGCCCTTGGGAGTCTTCACTCGGATCTTTAGAAGGTAGCGCATCGTCTCTACGTGGACCTTCATCCCCCCAACTCCATGGACGATAAGCGTGATGTCTTCACTCCTAAGGTTCAGTCTACTCGCAGCCTTGTGAGTTATGTAGTTGGTATCTGAAGCCAAGTCAATTAATGTCCCAACCTTTTGTCCAGCATTTGCTATGACCTCCAAAAGCATCATAATCACTGGATGCTCTTGCAGTCCACCTTCCTTTAGGAGGCTTGGCTGATGCTTTGCAGTGTTGAAGGCTCTTGATGCAGTGTTCGAGAACACATCTCGGCATTGTTTTGCCAACTCTGGTGGAAGTTTGCTGAAAAACTCCTCTTGGTCCACTGTATATTTCTTCTTGCCTTTATCTTCCTCTGGACCAAATTTACTCCTTCTCTGATCCACACTGCTTTTCCTCATCTCATAATTGGGGCACAGATAAAAATGATGCTCAGGAGTCTGTTCATCCTTGCAGATTTGGTTTTTACACAGATATGCAGGTTTGCAGTATGAACCATCATCATGAACTTCAAGACACTTTTTGCATGCTCCCAACTTCTTTACTGCAGCTCTTTTCTCTGTCAGCTTTAGCCCTCGAAACTGCTTGCAGAAGTACAGCTTTCTTTTATGCCTTACGTCACCACAGACTACACAACTTGTGTGGTCATTTTCTGACTTGGTAGACTTGGTTCTGGCATGTCTTGGTTCAGTCCGAGTTTCCTTTCTACTCGGCCCCTCGTCCCTCAGTTGCTCGAGCTGTTCGTATATGCTCTCCTGCTCTTTGAGAAATGACAAGAGACTGTCAAACCGTTTCTCTGGTGCCACAGCATTCCTCTTGTCAGCTACATAAACCAGCCATTCCTTCTTAAGGGTTTCTGGAAGCTTGGTTTCAATTGATTTTGTCATCAGTGGATTTTTAATAGCGCCTGTGTCTCCGAGATCGCTCAAGTCATTAAGCGCCTTTTCCACAGCTTGAATTAATTCCACTATTTTACGTGGCTGATGTCCTCTGACAGGTGGGATTCCCTGAAGCTCCTCCACTATCTCAATAGCAATAGCTGTTTGATTTCCAAACCGGTTCTCTAGGACACGAAAGATATCATCTGCAGTGTTATAACTTGTGAGGCGGAGGTCTCTTGTAATTTTGTCCTCCAGACTGTCCAGCAATTGAACCTTCTTCACCTCATTTGATCCAGTGGGTTCACCTTGCTTTTGCAGTGCTTCCCAATCCTTCCTCCATCTATAAAAGTCACGCTTGTTTCCAGTAAACTTAGGAAGGGCCGTGGGCCTCAGTCTGATGGCTGGTGAAGGATAATTGAAAGCTTTCACCGCTTGTGCTAATCCTTCAGCGTCCTTCTTTATTCTTGCCTGTATGAAGTCAGCCTTCCTGGAAACCAGCTTGGGGACGAGAAGCTCGAGTGTTCTTAGGTGTTTCTGGAAGCTCTCTTGCTCATCCAGAGGGACCCAACGTTTCCACCGACTGTACGTCTCCTTTGCAGTCTGTACCAGTTTCTGCAGGTGGTTAAGCATGAATTCATATGCTTCTTGGTTGCTATTTGATGGTGCGGTGGCAGCAGCAAGTTCACATGCACCATCTGCTGTCTGTAGTGAGGTGGATAATTCAACATTTCCAAAGTTTGCCCATAGAGTGTCCTGGATGAGCCCTTTGACCTCTTTTAGTTTTGACTCACACTCCTTTGCAGTCTTTGCCAGGTCGGCATTTTGCTGTTCAGTTAACACAGTTTCTTCATCTGCATCCAGCTCCGCCTCCAGCTCTGCAATGAGTCCAGCCTCCACATCGTCATTGGCTTCCATGACTTTTTCGGCATCCTGCATGAGTTTGTTGAAATTGTTCCTGAGCTCCTCTTCAGACATTTCTTCATGGTTTCTAATGATGCTGTTAACAAGACGAGAGAATGCCCTTTTTGCTGTTGTCCTCTTCAGCTTGAGCTGCTCAGCTGACTTTCCAGCAACTTCATCAGCCATGTTTTATCTTGACTTAACTGTCTCTTTTCCAGGTTTCCAGATCTACTGGCCCCGCCCGGTTTTTCACTGGAGTCTCCTGGTCACAGCGGTTTTTCACTGTCAAGTCTTCTAATGTTTTTGCAGTTTCCCCGCTTGAAAGGGATTTGATTTATCTACCCCGAAATGATGAACTGGATTCACTCAGACCAAACACTTCTTTTCCACCTTTTATTTTCTCCTTCTTTTATTTTGTCAGATTAGTCTTTAGCAGTTTTTTAGCAGTTTTAGTCTTTATCAGTTTTGGTCTTTATCAGCTTTGGTCTATCAGATTTGGTCTTTATCAGTTTTGGTCTTTATCAGTTTAAAAACCCTGTCATCTTGGATAACAAACACCACCAATATCAACACATTAGCCAGACAAGTTGCTCAGCTTTTAAAGGGTTAAACAGAGTCTCTGGGGCTGCAGTCTTCGACTCAGTCCATTTAGAGTTCAGTCCTTACCGGCTGCCAATCGGGTCTGTAGAAAATCAGTCCTGCTTGCCTTTTCTGGCTCTCGCGGCAGTCTTTTCGGACAGTCCTTTTGATTTACTGTTCAAGTTCTCTGCTCGCAAGTCTCTTGTCTCTTCATCACTGGCTTCTGGTGCTGTGTGCCCTTTTGACCCCCAGGCAGAACTCGGCAGGCTGGGGTTGCGCCCACTTTAATCACTGTCTCGTGATTTCAATTGTAGCATTTCTCTGCACCTGTTCTTTCATTTCAGTTTGACTTGACAATAAGATTACCCCTCATCCTCCGGTGCTCCAAGGAATAGAGTCCCAGCCTGCTCAACCTCTCCCTATAGCTCAGACCCTCTAGTCCTGGCAACATCCTCGTAAAACTTCTCCCTACCATTTCCAGCATGACAATATCATTCCAATAACATGGTGTCCAGAACTGAACACAATACTCTAAATGCGGCCTCACCAATGTCTTATAGGTCCCGCCAACTGATGAGACATTTTAAGAAGGTGTCTGCCATGAAGACCGCCTGGCAACTGGGGTACATCTGTGAGAACCGGCAGGTGAGAACATCGGGGAGAACACCAGCAGAGGTTGAACCAGCCTTGGAGACCCCTGGATGTATACTGCAGGTGGGGCTATCCCAGTTCCTGTGGGCAAGACTAAAGCTACACACATACAATGGGTTCATGTCCATCGGGATAATGGAGGTCCTAATGGGCCCAGCATCATGCCAACTGCATTGAGGAGTTGTTGCAGCTTGGTCATCGCCTGAGTTTATCACATCGAGTGCAGGAAGGAACTGCAGATGCTGTTTTAAACCGAAAATAGACACAAAGTTCTGCACTTCTTCTTCTTGCATATGGCGTGCACAGCCTAAAGTTGTAGGACAACTTGCTCTATTTGATCCTATTTGATTGTGCACACCAGGTTGATTGTATTCGTCGAAACAGGCCAGACCACGGGAAGGTTGCAATCTCCCACCCCAGTTCTGCAGTAACTCAGCGGGACAGGCAGCATCTCTGGAGAGAAGGAATGGATGACCTTTCGGGTTGAGACCCTTCTTCAGACTGAATAACACGTAGGTTGTCACCAAAAGAGTGATGGGTATATAGAACAAGCTGCTAGGAAAGGTAGTTGAGGCAGGTACAAAACAAAAAGTTGTGAAAGTTTCATCAATTCCTCTCAGAAAGACCGTTCTCAGTCACAGACAATAAGTTGTCAGAACATAGAAAATAGAAAATAGAAACAACACTCAATAAAATAACACTCTACATAGAGCACTGACTAGTACAGGTATAGCACAGGACAGGCACTTCAGCCATAATGTCCGTGCCAAACTAATCTCCTCTGACTACACATGATCCATATCCCATATTCCCCACATATGCATGTGCTCATACAAAAGCCTCTTGAACACCACTATTGTATCTGCCTCCACCACCACCCCGAACAGCAAGTTCCAGGCACCCACCATTCTCTACATTAAGGGTTTTGACACGCTAGAGGCAGGAAACATGTTCCCGATGTTGGGGGAGTCCAGAACCAGGGGCCACAGTTTAAGAATAAGGGGTAAGCCATTTAGAACGGAGACGAGGAAATACTTTTTCTCACCGAGAGTTGTGAGTCTGTGGAATTCTCTGCCTCAGAGGGCGGTGGAGGCCGGTTCTCTGGATACTTTTAAGAGAGAGCTGGATAGGGCTCTTAAAGATAGCAGAGTCAAGGGATATTGGTGTAACGGGTATAGCTTGGACCCAATAGCAGCACAGAATCAGGCAGGTATAGTTGGTAATGAAGTTTATTACGATACTGTAACACAGAGTAGTAACACAGGAATGGGTACACCGTAAAATAGTGGAGTCAGGGGATATGGGGAGAAGGCAGGAACGGGGTACTGATTGGGGGATGATCAGCCATGATCACCTTCGAGCCAGCACCGCCATTCATTGTGATCATGGCTGATCATCCCCAATCAATAACCCGTGCCTGCCTTCTCCCCATATCCCTTGATTTCACTAGCCCCTAGAGCTCTATCTAACTCTCTTAAATCCACCCAGTGATTTGGCCTCCACTGCCCTATGTGGCAGGGAATTCCATAAATTCACAACTCTCTGGGTGAAATTTTTTTTTCTCACCTCAGTCTTAAATGGCTTCCACTTTATTCTAACCTATCTATGCCTATCATAATGTCTGTATACTTTCATCAGGTCTCCTCTTAACCTCTTACGTTCCAGAGAAAACAATCCAAGTTTGTCGTCATGTTGGAGCAGTGGTAGAGTTTCTGCCTCATGGGCCTGTCCCACTTAAGCGATTTTTTAGGTGACTACAAGCGACTAGGCTGTCGCCACTTGGTCACCGGAGTGTCGCCTGTATGGTCGTGAGTAGTCGCCCAAAGAATTGTAGCGTTTTTCTGGTCACCGCTGGATTTTGAAATGCTCAAGACTTTTCGCCGACAGTCGGTGACCGTGGGTTGACGCCAATGAGCGTAGCTTGACTTCTCCTGACGTAGGTGCAGTCGTAGGTTGTTGCCAGGATGATGTAGGTTGTCGCCAGGTGATGTAGGTTGTCGCCGATGCTGACCTCGGCGAATTCCATTTGGTGACCACCTACGTCAACCTGCGTCAACCGGAGACAGGCACCGGCGACTGAATTGTCTTACCTTGTCGTAGCTTGTCGCGGGTGGACGTAGGTTGTCGTAGGTGTGGTCTTAGGTGGACGTCCTAATGGGTCGGCGGTTGTCGGTAGCTTGTCGTAGCCTGACGTCGACCAGGTGGTAGGTTGTTGTAGATGTTGTCGTAGACATTGTTGTAGACATTGCCGTAGGGGGGGATACAGTTGCCGTTTTTTCGGCGACCGGTTACGACTGTGACCGTCGCCGGCAGACGCCGAAAAAATCACCTAAGTGGGACAGGCCCATTATAGCAGCAGAGACGCAAGTTCGATCCTGACTACAGGTGCTATCTCCACGGAGTTTGTACGTTTTCCCCGTGACCTGCATGGGTTTTCCCCGGGTGCTCAGATTTCCTCCTACACTCCAAAGACGTACAGGTTTGTCAGTTAATTGGCTTGGCATAAATGTAAAAATTGTCCCTAGTGTGTGGAGATAGTGTTAGTGTGCAGGCATTGTTGGTCGGCGCGAACCCGGTGGGCCGAAGGGCCTGTTTCCGTGTTGCATCTCTAAACTAAACTAGACAATAGCTGACGAGCAAAGAGACATAGTCTAATACAGTGTGGAAACAGGCCCTTCGGCCCAACCTGCCCACACTGGCCAACATGTATATTTGTAGATTAATTAGCTTTCGTTAAATTGTACATTATCCCTAGTGTTAGGATAGTGCTACTGTACAATGTGATCGCTGGTTGGCACAGACTTAATGGGCTGAATGGCCTGTTTCTGAGCTGTATCTCTAAAGTCGAAAGTCTAAAATTTGTCCAACCTCCTTATAGCTAATGCACTCTAATTTAAGCAGCATTTTGGTAAACCTGTTCTGTACCCTCTCTAAAGCTTCCACATCGTTCCTCTAATGGAGTGACCAGAACAGCACAGAACACTCCAAATGTGGCCTGACTAAAGTTTCATTAAGCTGCAACATGACTTCTTGACTCTTAAGCTCAATGCCCCAATGTTTGCAACTCTTGGTCAGTGTGACAGAGCTGATGGATGTGTTCTTGAAGTAGAAGAGCTTGAATTCTACCTGAGGAAAATCAAAGCCAAAAAGGGCAAATAGACATTGTTTGCTGAAAATGTGATATTAATAAAACATTTTTCAACTGAAAAAAAAGAATTCCATCTCTTAGAGCTGAATTCACAATACCAACAATGGATGCCTGATAACATAAAGGAGAAGCATTCTCTCATCCAACATGATGACAAAATCAAACAGAGCAGCTCAAAATAAAACACAATTGCAGATGTTGTTGTCAAGGTTACCTAGTGAAACGTGAACAAGGGCGTGAAACCTTGATTTCACATTTTCGTCCTCTTTTTCATTCATTTCTGCTTGAAAAAGTATGCAACATAATGACATTCAGCCCTGCTCAGCATCAAACAAGCAGCAGTTAATAGTTTCTGTTTAGTTTATTGTCACGTGTACAGAGGTACAGTGAAAAGCTTGTGTTGCATGCTAACCAGTCAGCAGAAAAACAATACATGATTACAATTGATCCATTTAGTGTGTAGATGCATGATAAGGGAATATAGATACATGATAAGAGAGCAGGGCGGCATGGTGGCGCAGTGGTAGAGTTGCTGCCTCGCAGCCACAGTGACCCTGGTTCGATCCTGGTCACGGGTGCCGCCTGTGTAGAGTTTGTATGTTCTCCCTGTGACCTTGTGGGTTTCCTCCGGGTGCTCGGCTTTCCTCCCACATCCCAAAGACGTGCAGGTTTCTTTCAGAGTCTGCATGTCACGGGGAGAACGCACAAACTGCGTACAGACAAGCACCCGTAGTGGGGATCGAAGCCGGGTCTCTGACGCTGTGAGGCAGCAGCTCTATCGCTGTGCCAATGTAATCGCAATGCATATTACATATGCTGCACCAGTTATGGAGGAAACTAAACCTGGCTGCTTGGATACACAAAGCGATACACTTACCCCATTTGCATTGACGGCGCCAAATTACAAATTCACCAACAAATATCACCAACAACTTCTCCTGGACAACCCATATAGAAGCAAAGGCCAAGAAAACACACCAATGACTCTTCCTTAGATCAGTCTGAAGAAGGGTTTTGTTCCGAAACGTCACCTATTTCCTTCGCTCCATAGATGCTGCTGCACCCGCTGAGTTTCTCCAGCATTTTCGTGTACCTTCGATCTTCCAGCATCTGCAGTTCCTTCTTGAACACTGTTCCTTAGAAGTTCGGCTTGTCCCCAACAACTCTCACCAACTTCCACAGATGCGCCAGAGAAAGCAGTTTATCGAGATGCATTACAATACAATACAATACAATACAATACAATACAATACAATACAATACAATACAATACAATACAATACAATACAATACAATACAATACAATACAATACAATACAATACAATATTTATTGTCATTTGAACCTCAGTGAGGCTCAAACAAAATTCCGTTTCCACAGCCATACAAACAAAGACAATTTCCTACAGACATACACACAATTTAGTTCACACAAACATCCATCACAGTGACCCACTGTGATGGAAGGCAAAGTCTTTTCTCTACCCTGTTCTCCATGTCTCTCCCGATGTCCAAGCCCCAGGCGGGCGATGCTAAGTCCCACGGCCATTTTAGGCCGTGCCGGGCGATTTACGACCCCGCTCCCGGTCTAAAAGTCACAGTGTTGGAGCCCCCCGGTGGGTGCTGGAATGTCCCACGGCCATGAAGCCGTGCCGGGCGATGTACGACCCCGCTCCGGGTCGTCCAAACCCTGCGACACGGGCTGGAGAAGTCGCGTTGCGGGAGCTCCGGGAAGCGGTCTCTCTCTCCCCCCGGACCCGCGAGCTCCCGATGTCCAAGTCCACCGGACCTGCGGCTGCGTTGCTGGAGCCTCCGAGCCCCAGGAGTCGAGTCGCTCCGAGGCCGGCCAGCCCCACGATGGTGAGTAGTCCGCAGCTCCGCAGTCTCCCGAGCCCCCGGCTCGTTCAGGTTGGAGGCCGCTCCACGGTGCTAGGCCCCAACGACAACGGAGACCCGACAGGGAAAAGGGCGGGTCTCCCGGACAGGGAAGAGATTTTAAACAGTTTCCCCCTCCCCCCGCTCCCCACATATACACATTTAAAACCAGTATTTAAAAAAACACCAACACTACATTTAACTAGACAAAAAATTAAAAAAAGACAGACAGGCTGTAGGGTCCGCTGCTCAAGAAATTGCAAAGAATTGTGGAGGTAGCCCAGACTATCACACAAACCAATCTCCTCTCTATTGATTCCATCTACACCTCACGCTGCCTTGGCAAGGCCAGCAGCATAATCAAGGACCAGTCTCACCCCGGCCATTCCCTCTTCTCCACTCTCCCAACAGGCAAGTGGTATAGAAGTGTGAAATCGCACACCTCCAGATTCAAGGACAGTTTCTTCCCAGCTCTTGAAACATCCTACCACAACCTGAGAGCGGTCCTGAGCACCTATCTACCTCATTGGAGACCCTCGGATTAGTTTTAATCAGATTTTACTGGACTTTATCTTGCTCTAAATGTTATTCCTTTTATCATGTATCTGTACACTGTGGACAGCTTGATTGTAATCATGTATAGTCTTTCCGCTGAATGGTTACCACGCAACAAAAGCTTTTCACTACCTCGGAACACGTGACGATAAACTGAACGGAATTAAACTAAAGTGGTTAGGTTTTCTCTTGTTGGAGATATTTGTCTAGTACTTTCACGATAAACAGTTTGCTATCCACTGATCAATCCCATGCCTGTGAATGTTGTCTCAGTCTTATTGCATGTGGACATGGATGGATAACTTACAGCAGAACAGTCAGTTCTGACGCGGGCAGACTAAATGAGTTACCCAAAGTTAGAAAATTGATATTGATTTGTTATATGAGAATTTTGCCCGAACAGTCTGGCCATAGCGCTATGTTTAAACCCCATATTGTCTATTGTCTATTGTCTATTGTCTATTGTCTATTGTCTATAAATACTTCAAGGTGAGAGGTGTAGACGATCATGAGGAGGAATTGATAGGATACATTTTCCTGATGAATCACTGAGATGCCTCAGTGAAAACAGGACCTCGTTCTGACTGCTCACATCAGAGGTGCCTAAGCTCATGAGGGGAACAAGTAGGATGAATGCACAGAGTCTCTTACCCAGAGTAGGGGGAATCAAGAACAAGTGGACATAGGTTTAAGGTGAGGGGGAAAGATTTAATAGGATCCTAAGGGGCAACTTTTCGACACAAAGGGTGGTGGGTGTATGGAACGAGTTGCCGGAGGAGGTGGTTGTGCCAGGTACAATAACACGATTTAAAAGACATTTGGACAGGTATAGGGATAGTAAAGGTTTCGAGGTGCATAGGCCAATAGTGAGAAGATGGGATTAGATGGCATTTTGGTCAGCATGGACGTTACTTTGAAGGGCCTGCTTCTGTGCTGCATGACTCTAAGACTCTAAGGTGGTGCAGTGGTAGAGTTAATAGACAATAGACAATAGACAATAGACAATAGGTGCAGGAGTAGGCCATTCGGCCCTTCGAGCCAGCACCGGCATTCAATATAATCATGGCTGATCACCCACAATCAGTACCTCGTTCCTGCCTTCTCCCCATATCCCCTGACTCCGTTATCTTTAAGAGCCCTATCTAGCTCTCGCTAGTTGCTGCCTTACAGAGTAACATTTTTATACAAAAGATGGTGAGTGCATGGAACGAGCTTGCAGACGAGGTAGTTGAGGCAGGTACTAACTATCACAATGTATAAAAAACATTTGAACATAACAACAGGGGGCGCTGACCTGTGCGCGGCTGCCCAGCCAGCAGCTGTCTGTCTTTTCATCTTTTTTTATTTTTAGTTAGTTAAAGTGTTTTTGTTTCTGGAGTTCTAGACTTTTTAATGTGGGGGGGGGGGAGGGGGAAGGGGGAAACTACCTTTCAGGGTCCCTACCTGGTCGGAGAGGCAGCTTTTCTCCGGGCTGCAGCTTCGACCCGTCCTCGCGGCCTACCAGTGGGCCTGGAGCGGCGTTTCCTGTCGGGGACCGCCCAGAACCACGGCTTCGGCAGCGGCACAGCACTGGAGCGCTATCGTGGAGCGGGCGATGCCTTGCCTGGGTCGCCGCGCTGGAGCTCCGGTGAGCTGAAGACCGCCGAGGTAAAACATCGCGGAGCTGCGGGTTTGAGGAGCGGCCAGCTGCGGGCGGCGGCGCTGAACTTTTCATCGGGAGCCTGGGATCTCTAGATGAGATCGCCAGTAGTGGAGCTCCATCCGGCGCGGCCTTGTTGGCTTCGGAAGCCGCGTCCTCCAGTACGGGAGCGGCCGTTCCAGGGTTCCCAAGCCGCTGCGAGGATTCTCCCGACGCCGGAGCAACATCACCCGGCGAGAACGGCCAGGAACATCGGGCCTCCGTAGAGGCAACTGTGGAGGCCTCAATGGGCCCGACTATGGGTGAACTGGGGTTGGGGACTGGACATTATGCCTTCCCTCATGGTGGGAGCCATTGTGGGGGGATGTTCTTTATGTTTAAAACTCTTATTAATGTTATGTCTGTATTCCTTCTTTATGTGCTGCATTGGCAAGAAGCATTTCACTACACCTAGGTGTATGTGACTAATAAATAACCTTTGAATAACCTTTGAACAGGTTCACGCTTAATGTAGGAAGGAACTGCAGATGCTGGTTTACACTGAAGATAGTCACAAAATACTGGAGTAACTCAGCGGGACAGACACTGGAGAGAAGAAATGGGTGGTTTTTCGGGTCGAGACCCTTCTTCAGACTGAGCGTAAGGAGAGAGGGAGTTACAGAGATAAGGAAGTGTCGGAGATCAAAAGAGATGATCTTTTAAAAAGGTAATTAGCATTGGTGACAGTGATTGCTTTAAAAATAAATCAGGTACATGAATAACACGAAGGGAACGAAAACCTAATGTGATTTCACATTCATCGGCGAGGTTGCCGATTTATTTTTTTCTGAACAGAGGCCAATTTGAAGACGTGAAATAAATGTCAACTCTGCCATCCTGTTAATGAGTAAATAACAGAACCTGTTCACTAATCGGAGAATCTTTAAACAGCTCTGAAACGTAAAACACTGGAAATAATTGGCTGTTAAAGTTAGTTACATCAAACCATAACAGAGGACGGATAAGTTCAGGTATGTCTCATTATACAGCGCTAATTATATTGCAGCAAACATGCGTGTTTGAGGTTGAAATAAATTTACAGTTAAGTTGGATTTTGCCTCCTTTGATCACTGATGTGTTCATGGAAATATATTGCTAGCTTGTTGAAAATCGAGTCAAAGAGTCATATAGCGTGGAAACAGACCCTTCGGCCCAATTTGCCCATGCCAACCAACTTCTCTAGCCCCACCTGCCTGCATTTGGCCCATGTCCCTCTCAACCTATCCTAGCCATGTACCTCCTCCAATTTATGCTGGGCCCCACTCTGACAGTGGAGGAGGCACAGGACAGAAAGGTGTTTAGCAAACATCTCTGCTCAGTCCGCCTAAACCTACCCGATCTCCCGGTTCCTAAACACTTTAAATGCACCTCCCATTCCCAATCTGACCTTTCTGTCCTGGGCCTCCTCCATTGTCAGAGTGCGGCCCAGTGCAAACTGGAGAAACTCATATTTCTCTTGGGAAGCTTACACCCCAGCAGTATGACCATTGACTTCTCTAACTTCAAATAGCCCTTGCTTTCCCTCTCTCTCCATCCCTCCCCTTTCCCAATTCTCCCACCAGTCTGACTGCCCCCCAGATTACATTGTAATGTAATGTGTTTGCTTTGTGGTCACCTCCTAGCTAACAATGGTCTAATCTACATTGGCCTCGTCAATCTTTCACGTCTTCAAATTGGCCGCTGTTCAGAAAAAAATAAATCGGCAACCTCGCCGATGAATGTGAAATTCCCTTCATGTTATTCATGTACCTGATATATTTTTAAAGCAATCACTGTCACCGATGCTAATTACCTTTTTAATCCAAATTACGTATATGCTTGAATTTTTTAGAAATATTTAAACTCCTCCATTCACACGTGGGGATTCATGTTCATAAGTTCCAGGGGTAGATTAGGCCATTCGGCCCATCATGTCTACTCCACCATTCAATCATGGCTGATCTATCCTTCACCTCTCAACCCCATTCCCCTGCCTTCTCCCCATAACCCCTGACACCATTACTAATCAAGAATCTGTCAATCTCTGCCATAAAATATCAATTGACGGCTTCCACTGCCGTCTGTGGCAAAGTGTTCCACCCTCTGACTAAAGACATTTCTCCTCAACTCCTTCCTGGAAGAACATCAGACTGATTCCTGGGATGGCAGGACTTTCATATTAAGAAAGGCTGGATAGACTCGGCTTGTACTCGCTAGAATTCAGAAGATAGAGGGGGGATCATATAGAAACTTACAAAATTCTTAAGGGGTTGGACAGGCTAGATGCAGGAAGATTATTCCCGATGTTGGGGAAGTCCAGAACTATGGGTCACAGTTTAAGGATAAGAGGGAAGTCTTTTAGGACCGAGATGAGAAAATCATTTTTTACACAGAGAGTGGTGAATCTGTGGAATTCTCTGCCACAGAAGGTAGTTGAGGCCAGTTCATTGGCTATATTTAAGAGGGAGTTAGATGTGGCCTTTGTGGCTAAAGGGATCAGGGGGTATGGAGAGAAGGCAGGGATGGGATACTGAGTTGGATGATCAGCCATGATCATATCGAAGGGCCGAATGGCCTACTCCTGCACCTATTTTCTATGTTTCTATGTTTCTATCCTTTAATTCTGAGGCTATGACCTCTAGTCCTGATTATGTTAACCCAATCATCCCCGGAATCATTCTCGTAAACCTCCACTGGACGTTCTACCATGCCAGCACATCCTTCCTCAGATAAGGGGAATTTAATTGCAAAATTATCGCCATTACAAACACCTGTATTTTTGAAAACCTGCAGGAAATAAAAACATTGTTATTACTAGTGTGAAATTCTCTAGCCCCAAACCCTCCTTCCCGCATTACAGGAAGGATGTGGAGGGGTTTGGAAAGGGCGCAGAGGAGGTTTATTTGGGTTAATGCTCATTAGTTACAGGGAGAGGTTGCACAGAATGCCAACCTCACCAATGCCGAGTGTGCTGGCACACATGATCTTCTTCGGCCCCCCTCAGTCATGGCTGACCATGGGTGTCTCAAGGGTTGGAGGACGCCTGTGTGTGACTTTGTTTAGCGTGTGGAGACTGGTGCACAGACAGCCACCCCACGGTCCTTGACAGATCTGCATCAGGATCCAGTGGCATGGAGTCCAAGACGACCGGAGACCCTTTTCTGCTGCAGCCTTCATCCGCCTTCCCAGCCGTTGTGACTCTCCACTAAGGTCAGCCATCGTCCACCGTCTGTTCCACCGTTGAGGTCTTGGTTGGATTGCTCTTTGTCCGAGACCTCCCCCTCAACCTTACCGCCATGGGTGGCCCTATCAGGAGCACAGCTCCAGATGGCATCGCTCTCAGGATCTCAGAACCACACAAGCTTCTCCACCACGGCAAGGTGACAATCCGCGGAGAAGGCGAGACCTGATAAAAGTGTATTAAATTATGAGAGGCTTAGATTATGTCATAAGTGAGAGGAGTAGAATTAGGCCATTCGGCCTCATGTGTGAGGCTGTGATTGAGGAAGGAGGAACTTGCAATAGATAATTAAGAAATTAGTAAATTCTCCTTGCAAAAGGCACATAGATAAGTTCAAAAGGTCATAACTGATAGGAGCAGAATTAGGCCATTCGGCCCATCAAGTCTACGCCACCATTCAATCATGGCTGAACTATCTCTCCCTACTAACCCCATTCTCCTGCCTTCTCCTGTAATCCCTGACACCTGTACTAATCAAGAATCTATCTAACTCTTCCTTAAAAATATCCACTGACGGGGCCTCCACAGCCTTCTGTGGCAAAGATTTCCACAGATTCACCACCCTCTGACTAAAGAAATGTCTCCTCATCTCCCTCAAAGAATGTCCTGTAATTTTGAGGCTTTGACTAATCCTAGACTCTCCCACTAGTGGAAACATCTTCTCCACATCCACTCTATCCAAGCCTTTCACTATTCTGTATGTTAGGTTCCCCCCCCCCCCATCACCTAAACTCCAGCGAGTACAGGCCCAGTGCCGACAAACGCTCATCATAGGTTCACCTACACACTCCTGGGATCATTCTTGTAAACCTCCTCTGGACCCTCAGCGGAGCTAGCACATCTTTCCTCAGATATGGTGCAGAAAATTGCTCACAATACTCCAAATGTGGCTTTATATCCCTGTTTTTGTATACAAGGCCTCTTGAAATAAATGCTAGCGTAGGGTAGACAGTCAGAATGTATTTCCCAGGATGGAAAAGTTAAATACTTGAGAACACAGCCTAAAGGTGAGAGGGACAAAGTTAAAGAGAGATTTGGGGGCAAGTTTTTAACACAGAGAGTGGTGAGGGCTTGGAATGCACAGCCCAGTATGGTGGTTAAAGCATATACAATGGCGACTTTTAAAATACCTTTGGATGGGCGTGAAGGAGTTGGGCTGAAGATGCTGATGTTGAAAATGGAGGGATATGGGTTATGTGCAGGTAGATAAGTGACGGTGTTATGGAAGAGACCCTGGTGCGAGCCTCATCTATAGTAGGGGAGGGGAACCCCCGTTCCCTAAAGAATGAGGACATTCCAACATGGGTTCCCCCCCCCCTACTATAGATGAGGCTCGCACCAGGGTCTCTTCCATACCCAGTAACTCCTCTCTCCCCATCCCCCCACTCGTTACAAGGGCAGAGTCCCCCTAGTCCTCACCTTTCACCCCACTAGCCCTCACATACAAAAAATAGTCCTCCATCATTTTCACCACCTCCAACGTGACCCCACCACTCGCCACATCTTCCCATCTCCCCCCCCCCCCCCCCCGTCCGCTTTCCGCAAAGACCGCTCCCTCCGTAACTCCCATGTCAATTCTTCCCTTCCCTCCCGCACCATCCCCTCCCCGGGCACTTTCCCTTGCAACCGCAAGAGATGCTACACTTGTCGCTTTACCTCTCCCCTCGACTCCATTCAATCAATCAATCAATCAATCAACCTTTATTGTCATCTTGCAAAGCAACAGTTGTACAGTGCAAAATGAGAAGACGTTTCCCAGGGAATAACGGAGCATCGCACATGAAACTTAAAACATTTCACACATAATAACAGTAAAAACAATCCAGTCCCTGATGAAACAGTATAAATAGCTAAAAGCAGGTAAAACAGCAACATTAAAATACAGTAAAAACAATCATTAAAATGTCCAGGGCAGCTGATTTGAGTGGCCAGTGCCAGAGTTATTAAAATGTCAGTGCAAAGCCGCAGAATCAGGTGACTGTGAGTGCAGAGGACCCAAGCAGTCGTTCCAGGTGCGACAGAGGTTCACCTCCATCTCCTCCAACCTCATCTATTGCATCCGCTGCTCTAGATGTCAGCTGATCTACATCGGTGAGACCAAGCGTAGGCTTGGCGATCGTTTCGCCCGAACACCTCCGCTCGGTCCGCATTTACCTATCTGATCTCCCGGTGGCTCAGCACTTCAACTCCCCCTCCCATTCCAAATCCGATCTCTCTGTTTTGGGCCTACTCCATGGCCAGAGTGAGCACCGGAAAATGGATGAGCAACACCTCATATTCTGCTTGGGCAGTCTGCACCCTAGCGGCATAAACATTGAATTCTCCAATTTCCAGTAGCCCTTGATGTCTCCTCCCTCAGCCCTCGGGCTCCTCCTCTTCCTTTTCCTTTCTTCTCCCCGCCAGCTTCTCTCCAGTTTCCTCCCACACTCCAAAGATGTGCAGGTTTGTAGGTTAATTGGCTTTGGTAAAGGTCGTAAATTGTCCCAAGTGTGCAGGACAGTGCTAGTGTATGGAGTGATCACTGGTCTGTGCGGACATGGTGGGCCAAGGGGCCTGTTATAGCACTGTATCTGAGGCCTAAAGCCTAAAGGAAGAGCCATTGGGGAGATACAGAGTACAGAAGATAGTTCTCAGCATTATAGCATTATTGTTCCATAGACTTCTATAGTAGTGCAGATCTGTGGATTTCAATATTTCATCAGTATACTATGATACCCACAGGTGTTAATACCAATACAATCTATGCTATCTGACACAAAAAACCATTAGCGAGAAATGTTTAAAATCCCATTCTCTCCTCAACGTACAAAAAATAATTTGTCTGCAAATTGTTTATACACTCTGTATCAGATTTTCTCCCCAAAGAATTATGTTTTAATGCCAGGGAAGCATGGTGGTACCGCAGTGGAGTTGCTGCCTAAGCACCAGAGACCCGGGTTTTATTCTGACTAAGGGTGCATCCTGTACGGAGTTTGTACATTCTCCCTGTGACTGTGTGGGTTTTCCCCGGGTGCTCCGGTTTCCTCCAACATTCTGAAGACGTACAGGTTTGTAGGTTAATTGGCTTTGTGAAAATTTGTAAATTGTCCCCTGGGTGGTGTAGGATAGTGTTAGTGTAGGGGGGTCGCTGATCGGCGCAGACGCGGTGGGCCAAAGGGCCTGTTTCCGTGCCGTATCTATGAACAAAACTAAACTAAACTAATTCCTATTCAACCGTTAACATTTATTCCATCCTTACAGAATGTACAGCCTTTGAGATGACATTTGCTCAAAGAAAAGAAGATTAATTTTGTTAGAAGTGGAAATAAAACTCTGAAAATACCAGACAGATATAAAAAGGCCCATGAACGCTGAAAAGAAAAAGCCTAAGCTAATGTTTCAGCATGTGACTAAAATGTTAAGTTGTCTTTGTTCTCTGCAGTTGCAGACATACCCTCCGTGTCAATGCTTGATTTAAGGTTGTTACTTCAAAATAAATACTCACTTGTCTCCAAGGTTACCAGGCAGAACTCCAGAAAAAGTCATTGATCATCAATGTGTAGGAAGGAACTGCAGATGCTGGTTTAAACCGAAGATAGACACACAAAGTGGGTAGACACAAAATGCTGGAGTAACTCAGAGGGACAGGCAGCATCTCTGGAGAGAAGGAACGGGTGACGTTTCGGGTCGAGACCCTTCTTCAGACTGGTTAGGGATAGGGAAACGAGAGAAGGATAAAGGTCAGTGTGGGAATGGGAAGGAGAATTATAGTTACCAGCAAGCGGGAGATCAGGTAGGTTCAGGCGGGCTGAGCGAGCGGATTGGTCGATCATCAAACTTGTATCCACACCATCGAGTTTCTTCCTCCCATTTTCTCATGGTCCTGTCCCCAACCATCATTAAAATTTCACGTAAGTTGCAGACACAAAATGCTGGAGTAACGCAGCGGGACAGGCAGCAGCATCTCTGACGAGAAGGAATGGGTGACGTTTCGTGTTGCAACCCTTCTTCAGACTGAGAGTCAGGGGAAAGGGAAACGAGAGATATGGACGGTGATGTAGAGAGGTATAGGGCAAACGAGTGAAAGTTATGCAAAAAAGTAACGATGACCAAGGAAACGTGGAGCCTACAATGATCCATCTTTGTCTTTGGGCTGGGTGGAAACGAGTTATCCATCATTACATTCTTGCATATCTTTCATTCATTTGTTTATACAGTATCTATCTATATCACCTTCCATATCTCTTGTTTCCCTTTCCCCTGACTCTTAGTCTGAAGAAGGGTCTCAACCCAAAATGTCACCTCTTCCTTTTCTCCAGAGGTGCTGCCTGTTCCGCTGGGTTACTCCAGCTTTTTGTGTCTATCATTGGTTTAAACCAGCTTCTGCAGTTCATTTCTCCACCTGCCCTGCCCCTCCTCCCCTCCTGAATTCCCCCCCCCCCCCACCCCCCAACCGATTATCAGACTGAAGACCCAAAACGTCACCTACCCATGTTCTCCAGAGATGCTGCCTGACCTGATGAGTTACGCCAGCACTTTGGGTCCTTATGTGTAAACCAGCATCTGCAGTTGCTTGTCAAGCAATCTTTTTGATGCTTCCGTACCGTGAGCAAATACAGTAAGCCTTCGCAGATCATGGGAGTGGGGGGATCGTGCACGTTATTGCAGATTGTCCGCTACAACCGAGTGAGGGAGGGGTGGGTAAAGTTTAATCCAAGGCAGGGAGGGCGGAAATAGAGTTGCTATTATACAGTCCGTCTGTGTTTTATTATTTTTTGTCTCGTTTTTATGTAGTTTTTGTTATTTTGTTGTTGTTGGGGTATGTGTGTGGGGGGGTGGGGGTGGTGGGGGGGGGAGGGGGTAACTTTAAAATCTTTCCCCTGCACGGGAGACCCGACCTTTTCTTTGTCGGGTCTCCGTTGTCGTTGGGGCTGCAACGTGGAGCGGCCTCCAACAGGAACGACCTGGGGTTCCAGCTGCGGAGCTGCCGACTACTCACCGTCACGGGGCTGGCCGAGTCCGGAGCGGGTGGAGCTGTGGTGGAGCGCTGCTGCCACCCGACCTCCGGAGTTTCGGAGGCTGCAACTGCGGGTTTGGCGGACGGCGGCACCAGGAGCCCGCGGGTCCCTGGAGGGAGATCGCTTTTCGGGGCTTCTGCAACGGCGACTTCTCCCGCCCGAGTTGCGGGGTTGAAGATTACCTGAGCGGGGCCTTACAGCACCGCCCCGCGCGGCTTGGAATGGCCGCGGGACTCTGCGAGCGCACGCCGGGGGCTCTAACACCAAGACCCGGTGCGCGACCTTGCATCACCCGGCGTGGCTTTAATGGCCGCGGGACAATCGCCATCGCCAGCCGGGGGCTTTGACTTTGACTCTGACTCTGACATGGGGGGGAGAGTGCAGTGGAGTGATACGTTTTTTTTGCCTTCCATCACAACGATGTGATGGATGTTTGTGTAAACTGTGTTGTGTCTCGGGTCTTTTTGTTTTGTAATGTATGGCTGCAGAAATGACATTTCGTTTGGACCTCAAGGGGTCCAAATGACAATAAATTGAATTGTATTGTACAATGCTTGCAGCGGCAGAGAACCGGGATCAATCCCGACTACGGGTGCTTGCCGGTACGGAGTTCATGCCTTCTCCCCGTGACCGGCGTGGGTTTTCTCCGAGCTCTTCGGTTTTCTCCCACACTCCAAAGACGTACAGGTTTGAAGGTTAATTGGCTTTGTATAAATGTAAATTGTCCCCAGTGTGTGTAGGATAGTGTGGATATGTGCAGGGATCGCTGATCGGTGCAGACTCGGTAGGCCGAAGAGCTTGTTTCTGCGCTGTAAACTAAACTAAACTAAACTAGGCCCACCTAGTTTGGCCCATATCCCTCTAAATCTGTCCAATTGATGTACCTGTCTAAATGTTTCTAAAAGTTGCGATAGTCCCTGCCTAAACTATCTCCTCTGGCAGCTCGCTCCATACATTGTGTGAAAAAGTTACCCCTCAGATTCCTTTGAAAGGCAGTGGAGGCCAATTCACCGGATGTATTCAAGACAGAGTTCGATTTAGCTGGTATGGCTAACGGAATCAAGGGATTTGGGGAGAAAGCAGAAACGGGGTACTGATTGGGGATGATCAGCCATGATGATATTGAACGGCGGTGCTGGCTCGAGGGGCCGAATGGCCTACTCCTGCACCTATTGTCTATGTTTGTATGCTTCTATGTTTTGTGATATGGCAGCCTGACATCCTTGCTCACCTGGGGCTCTGCTGATGTGATGGACTTTGACAAGGAACACACGGAACAGATTGTGGCATCTGGAGTCAGTCGATTTGTCTGAACTGTAGGTCAAGATTGTGTGTTGTCCCATCTGATGAGTGGGTGAGATGAAAAACATGGAGTGGCCAGCAGTTTTCCCTCGACTGAACGGATCGACCAGCAGACTACTGTCAATACTCAGCCAAGGGAAGACCTCGTGGTGCAAGCCTTCCCACAGCGGCTGCCAACATCAGGGCAGATGCCCCCATAGTGACTTTGTTCCCTCAGGAACTTTCTCGTAAACATTCCACTTTGGGGAGGTGGATATACTAGGTCACATAGACCCAAAGTAACTCACCCCCACAATCAGGTCAAATGTGCTTCCCAGTGAAATCATTGCTAACATCGCAGAATAAAAGTGAACCGCGCTATCCACACTACTCTTCTTTCCAGGAAAGTCTTCTAGGTTCAAGTGTTGTTGTAAAAATTCAAGTGTTCCCCTCATGAGATGTATTCACATCCCCGACCAACATAGAAACATAATAACATAGAAACATAGAAAATAGGTGCAGGAGGAGGCCATTCGGCCCTTTGAGCCAGCACCGCCATTCATTGTGATCATGGCTGATCGTCCCCTATCAATAACCCATGCCTGCCTTCTCCCCATATCCATGACTCCACTAGCCCATAGAGCTCTATCTAACTCTCTCTTAAATCCATCCAGTGGCTTGGCCTCCACTGCCCTGTGTGGCAGGGAATTCCATAAATTCATAACTCCCTGGGTGAAAAAGTGTTTTCTCACCTCAGTCTTAAATGACCTCCCCTTTATTCTAAGACTGTGGCCCCTGGTTCTGGACTCGCCCAACATTGGGAACATTTTTCCAACACTAGCCAATCTTTTTTTCATTTCATGTGAATCGACAAGAATTAAAAAATACTCAGCCATATAGTCTAGTTTGGAGATACAGCACAGAAACATTGCCCTTCGGCCCACCGAGACCACACCGACCAGCAATCCCCGCACACTAATACTATCCTACACACACTAGGGACAATTTACATTTATACCAAGCCAATTCACCTACAAACCTGTACGTCTTTTGAGTGTGGGAGAAAACCGGAGCTCCCGGAGAAACCCCACGCAGGTCACGTGGAGAATATACAAATTCTGTACAGACGGTGCATGTAGTCAGAACCGAAACTGGGTCTCTGGGGCTGTAAGGCAGCAACTCTACCACTGCGCCACCGTGCCGCCCTATATTGATGTATAGATATATAGATGAGGTTAGCAGAGGAAGGTTGATTTTGAGGGTGAGGTGTAGGTTTGCAACCTTTTAATTTATTAGCTCTCTCCAAGTGGCCAAAGCAAAGGTAGCAAAGGTAACAATTATTACCCAAAGTTATTAAGGGATACAAGAAAATGGAAAGTGTAAAATATACATAGAGCAAAGAGCAGTACAGCACAAGACCAAGAACTTTGTCCCGCAATGTCTATGCTGAACATGATGCCAAGGTTATCTCTTATCTATCTGTGCATAATCCATATCCCTCCAAAAGCCTCTTCAAGGCACTTAAAAGCTTAAATGCATCTGATCACAAACCAGCTATGATCCTACTGAAGTGGAACAAGGTTGAGACCTACTTATACCAGGAGATCTACTATTGCAACGTTTTAAAATAATAGAAATATAGAAACATAGAAAATAGGTGCAGGAGTAGGCCATTCAGCCCTTCGAGCAAGCACCGCCATTCAATATGATCATGGCTGATCATCCACATTCAGCACCCCCATTTCTGCTTTCTCCCTATATCCCTTGATTCCGTCTAACTCTGTCTTGAAAACATCCAGTGAATTGGCCTCCACTGCCTTCTGTGGCAGAGAATACCACATTTAGTCAGGTGCATGGATAGGACAGGTTTAAGAGGGATATGGGTCAAATGCAGGCAGGTGGGACTAGTGCAGATGGGACATGTTGGTCAGCATGGGCAAGTTGGGCTGAAGGGCCTGTTTCCATGCTGTATGATTGTATGACTCTATGACTAGGAGTCGTTGGACAGTCTCATGTAGTTTTCTCTGGATTGATGGAGGTTGAAGGGAGACCTGACAGAGTTTCTAAGATTATGAGAGGCTAGGGTAGGAACCTTTTTTTTCCCCAGGGTTGAAATGCCAAAGGGCAGCATGGTGGCGCAGCGGTAGAGTTGCTGCCTCTAAGCCCTGTCCCACGGTGCGAGTTCATTCCAAGAGTTCTCCCGAGTTGAAAAAAAATCAAACTCGTGGTAAGCACGGAGAATGAACGTAGCGGGTAGGTCGGAGCTCGGGGACGTCTCTTAGCGCTAACGGCAGGTAAACACGGGAAGACTCGTGAAGATTTTTCAACATGTTGAAAAATGTCCACGAGAGCCCCGATTACTGACGAGTGGCCATTACCGTAAATCTCCGAGTTCGAATCAGGGCAAACTCTTGGAATGAACTCGTACCGTGGGACAGGGATTTTACAGTGAATGCAGCGCCGGAGGCCCAGGTTCAATCCCAACAATGTGTGCTGTCTGTACGGAGTTTGTACATTCTCCCTGTGATATGCGTGGGTTTTCCCCCGGAATTTTCTGTTTCCTCCCACACTCCAAAGGCATACAGGTTTGTAGGTTAAACGGCTTGATAAATGTAAAAATTGTCCCTACTGGGTGTAGGATAGTGTTTGTGTGCGGGGTTCGCTGGTCAGCGCGGACCCGGTGGGCTGATGGGCCTGTTTCCGCGCTGTATCTCTAAACTAGATGAGAGGGTGTAGCTTTATGGTGAGAGCGGCAACGTTTTAAGAAGCTGGTTTTTACATAGAGAATGGTGGTGGGGAGTGCCTGGGACACACTGTTAGGGGTCGTCATGGAGGCAGATACGATAGTGATGCTTATGCTTTTACTTAAGAACATGGCTATACAGGGAATGGAGGGATATGGATCATGTGCAGCCAAATTAGATTACTTTATCTTAGCATCATGTTCAGCATAGACATTGTTCTATTTTCTGTTGCTATGATAGAATCATTAACATTTACAACCCAACACAACTATTCATCCCATCATCTCCATGCTAGCCAAGGCAGAAATATGAGACTATAGCATTATGTTCATAGATTCATACAGCATGGAACAGCACCTCATATTTCACTTGGGTAGTTTACACACCAGCAGTATGAACATTGACTTCTCTAACTTCAAATAGCCCTTGCTTTCTCTGTCAATACCTTTCCCCTTCCCAATTCTCCCACTAGTCTTACTGTCACTGCCTACATTCTACCTTTGTCCTGCCCCCTCCCCTGACATCAGTCTGAAGAAGGGTCTCAGCCCGAAACGTCACCCTTGCCTTCTCTCCAGAGATGCTGCCTCACCCGCTGAGTTACTCGGGCATTTTATGTCTACTTTCAGCCCAGCTTGCCCACACTGACCTATATGCCCCATCCTCACTAGTCCTACCGGCCCGCTTTTGCCTCATATCCCTCTAAACCTACCCCATCCATGTGTAGACACAAAAAGCTGGAGTAACTCAGCGGGACAGGCAGCATCTCTGGAGAGAAGGAATGGGTGACGTTTCGGATCGAGACCCTTCTTCAGACTCAGAGATGCTGCCTGTCCAGCTGAGTTACTCCAGCATTTTGTGTCTATCTTTGGTTTAAACCAGCATCTGCAGTTCCGTCCTACCCTATCCATGTGCCTGTCTTAATATTTCTTAGACGTTGTGATAGTAAATGCCTCAACTGCCTCCTCTGGCAGGTTGTTCCATAAACCCACCTGCATTTTAAAGAATAAAAGGACATACCTGGATGTGCCTGGAACGTATTTCCAGGGTTGGTGGTTGAGATCAATTTGATAGTGGTATTTAAGAGACTGGATAGGCATATGGATATGTAGGGCATAGAGGGATATAGGTTATGTCAAGTCAAGTCAAGTTTATTTGTCACATAAATACACAAGATGTACAGTGAAATGAAAGTGGCAATGCCCGTGGATTGTGCAAAACAACAGAACAACAATACAGAACAAAACAGAACAGAACCAGTATTTACATTTTGGAAAAATAATGTGCAGGTAGATAAGTGAGAATCTTGGCACCAGGTTCAACACAGACATTGTGGTCAGAGGAGCCCAATTCTTGTGCTGTACTATTGTATATGCAATGTTAAAAGAAAAATACAACAATTTAATATGTTCTTGGGTCTATGTTCTTTGTGACTGCTTTCATATAAAGTGTTAAAGTATCTAATGTAAAAGAATAAAAGGACATACCTTTAGAAAAGAGATGAGGAGGAATTTCTTCAGTCAAAGGTGTTAAATCTGTGGAATTCATTGCCACAGAGGGTGGTGGAGGCCAAGTCAATGGATATTTTTAAGATAGAGATTGATAGGTTCTGGATTAGTACGGGTGTCAGGTGTTATGGGGAGAAGGCAGGAGAATGGGGTTAGGAGGGAGATATAGATCAGCCTTGATTGAATGGTGGAGTAGACTTGATGGGCCGAGTGGTCTAATCCCACTCCAATCACATGAACTTATGAAAATAATTCTTACATTTTCTAAATGTAAGAACAATTTTACATCAGAAATACCATATGATCATATCCATAATTAAATGATAACAAAATAAGTATCTTAACTGGAGCGAGAGTGTACTACTCGGGAAATATTGTAAAGCCTGTACAAACTCTGACCACGAAATGGAGCATAAAGAAGCGGTGCGTAAAAGAGGAGACGTCTGCTTGCAGGTTGTACTCTCAGCGAAATCCATTAACAGCAAGATAAAAAGCCAATTAAACCACAGCCATCTTGCCTGAAAAGAGGCAGCCTGGCTGGTCACGAGCAATTAAGGCTCAATAAAATCCTCACCAATCTCCCTCCACAACTAATATTAACGAGGAAGCTAATATAAGCTGCGTGGTGAAGGTTGCTAAAATAATTCCAACATTCACAGGGAACCAAACAGAGAAATAAATTATAACAGAGGAAAATAAAGATGGCTGGTATATTAGAGTAATGCAGCATGAAAATATGCACTTCAACACAACCTATCCATGCAGGTCGTGGTACCTACCATTGCCTCCGTTTGGCCCATATCTTAGTTTAGTTTATTGTCACGTGTACTGAGGAACACTGAAAAACTTGTTGTTGCGTGCTAACCAGTCAACGGAAAGGCGGGCGGCGTGGTGGTGCAGCGGTAGGGTTGCTTCCTTACAGTGCCAGAGACACGCGTTTGATCCTGACTATGGCCGCTGTCTGTACGGAGTTTGTACGTTCTCCCTGTGACCCGCATGGTTTCTCTTTGGATTCTTCCCACACTCCAAAGACGTACAGATTTGTAGGTTAATTAGCTTGGTTTAAATGTAAAATTGTCCCTAGTGTGTGTGTAGGGTAGTGTTAATGTGCGGGGATCACTGGTCGGTGCGGATTCATTGGGCCGGAGGGCCTGTTTCCACGCTGTATCTCTAAACTAAACATGACTACAATCAAGCCATTCACATTGTACAGATACATGATAAAGGGAATAACGTGAATATCATTCTAAACGTATCCATGTATTAGTCCAAATGTCTCTAATTTGTACAATTTGTTGTGTTTGTCTGCCTGATGCTGCCATAGTACCAGCTTACCCGATTAACCAGCAGAGGATTACAAGGGAGAACATTCAAAAAATAGTGTGTGCAAATAATGTAGGAAGAGATAGAGTAGACATGCAGAGTCTTTGACCCAGAGAAGTGGAATCACGAACCAGAGGACGCAAGTGTCAGGTGGAGAGGAAGATTTTGTGGGAATCTGAGGGACAA